>NC_043985.1:20081877-20174377 GCF_902150065.1 Myripristis murdjan
TATCCCTTGTATTGTCTCAGTTATAAAGTTAATAAAATGTTTAAAATGATACTTACTTCATGGCCGTGACTAAACTTATTTCAAGTGCTTCTTTCTAAAACTTGGCTAAGACTGATGTAAAATAAATTACTAAAATCTGGCTAGGACAAAAAAATATGTTTTAAGAGATGATAAGACTAAAACTAAAATTCAAATACCCCTCAAAATTAACACTGGCCATAACACCTGATAACACTGCAGGATCATATAACACCCAAGGAATGTAAGGCCATTTTACAGAATATGGTGGATGCTGTGGTGCAGACAATGTTCCCTGATGTTGCCCTATTCCCAGATGTGACTGCTACAGTGCACGCTGCAAAAAAAATCAACGGTAGCATCACAAAAACCATGAATTCAAACATCTTTCATAGCTTCCAGCAATTCACATCTAAACATCAAAGGAGCACCAGCGAGGACATTTCCACCTCCTTTATTCCTCAAAGCGCTGGTGGTTTTCCATCATGAAGACTGGTCAAATACCTCACACACAGTTGATGAGAGCCCAGGTTTGTGTGAAAGACCACTGAGTCAGTAAGTCAAGCACATCATGCAGCAGTCATCCAAGAATCCAATCCAGTTTTAACGAGAGCAGCTGCCGCTAATGCACTACACATTGAGAACCAGTACAGGTCTTTTGTGATTTTCTCATATATATATATTAGTTGTTTAAGGGCACTGACCAGGGCCCTGTGGTCGATCTGGAGCAGAATCATTTTCACAGCTGCATTAAAAATCTACCATTAAGCCTCCCACATCCAATTAACGACAAACTTGTAGATGGAACACAGGAGATCAAAGGTTTTGCAGCTCTGTTCTTTGAATACCCTTTTAATTAATACAGGTCACCCTAGGACATATTACCAAATGGAAAAAAGCTAAGTGCACCCATTTATGTTTTTTTTTTTTTTGTTTTGTTTTGTTTTGTTTTGTTTTTTTTTTCACTCCAATGTAGTGCTGGGAATAATTAGATTACCATTACTCAGATTACTGTAACAAGATTAGATTAACAAGGTAATGGAAGAGTTTACATTTTAATTTTTGATTTGAATGATTTTGAATGTTTGGCCCATTTATTACAACTTAAAAACTGCAAAATATTTTGCAATTGTGTGGACAGATTTCACAACATATAATCAAAATCCCTTGATTTTCAAATCTGAATTTTTGGTTGAAACATCCAGCTTATAATTTTCTGCTTCTGCAGCTGACAAAGTCCATCGCCATTCAAGAACCACAAAACTGATAATTGGCTGTATAAAGAAAGGCGTTTCCCCAGGGACTATTTTCAGGTGGAGAGACCATTTCACTCCGCCCAATTTCAAGTTCTCAAAACACAACAGTGCTGCTGCTTTTAGGAAAACGGATGTGGGTGAGTTCATTTTCATATCGTTGACGAATGAATGGAATCCAGTGGCTGGATAAAAGGTAGGAAAAATTAATGAGAAGCTCTCAAATATAAATGCTTGCTTCAGGAAAAGATTAGCAGAAACATGAAGTACATACATTTTGCACACATTACGCTAAACATGCAAAATCACTGGTACGGTCGGGATTCTGGGAAATGTAACACTTCAAAGTCTGCATCAATAAGCGATGAAATCACTCGTGCCTGCTTGCTTGGATATTATGTAGTGCAGCAGGTTGGATCAATGCACTCCTGAGGATGCAGTGACAGAGGTGAGCGGATTGACAGGGAGATCTCATGATCATGCAGAGAGAAGCAAAATCCACTGGCTCCTCCCAATCATGTTATTTTATAAAGATCTGCATGGGGGTCTATGTTAAAACTTCCAAAAACTTCCAAAATTCACATTCACTGATTCTGTGGGGGTGTTTTCAGTGTTCTTTTTTTAAAATCTTATTGATGTGAATAACATTTTATAATGTATAATGTTACAGGCTTAGCAGATAATTGGATTAACCCTTAGCTTCCTTTTCAACTGAATTTAAGCAGCTGAATGAATTCCCAGGGGTGAAAACACAGTCACGGTGCTGAAAGCTGCTCTCTTGTGATATTAATGTATATTTACACAACTGATGAAGTCACTATCATCCATATCCAAACTGAACACGGTGGTATAGAGACATCTGAAAAGGTTTAATGACTAGGTTTTCATAAAAAGCCACTAAATAGTGATGCTTAAGCTCTAGAGCCAAAAGATTTATTTAATGTAGTAATATGAATAGGGTGTCATAAGGTATTAGCCTGCTGGTGTGGAAAGACCATTTGGAGTGCAGCCCAGATATTGGGTTTAGAGAGAAGAGCAGCACATCACCCTTACCTGAGGGAGAGACAGGATCACACTCATCGTCCAAGCCACAGTCAACATGATTTTGCTTTTCCTTTTGGCCTCGCTGATGCCCAAAGGATTAAGGATAGCGGATTGCCTATCCAGGCTAATGACTACAGTGACAAAAGCACATGAGTACATGGCAACAAGTTTCAGGAACATCAGCACCCTGCAGGCGACGTCTCCTGCTTGCCACTGAACTGTGATGTTCCACACGGCATCAACAGGCATTACAATGAACGTCACCAACAGGTCAGCCACAGTGAGGTTCATGATGAGTATCTTGACATGGGACTTGCGCCTCCCACCGTTGATGGCAGCCCATAGTACAACCAGGTTGCATACAGCTGACACTGCGCAGAGAGTGAAGGTGATAATGACTCTGACTTTGGCTGCTGTTGAGAAAGTGGGCAGCTGGAGTGCGTCTCCAGTGATGCTCTTGTTGCAGACTGAGGTGGCGGGTCCCTCGCAGCTACCATTCACTGTTTGGTCGGTCATTTGATGGAACATAATGGACACAGGAGGTCTGCAGCTGTCACCTATATCCAGGCCACTGTATAGGCAATACTTGTTGTTCCCTTTCCTTGTCTTTTTTTCTCCATCAGTATCTCCACAGTAAGTTCAGCAGCAGATTAAGCTGGTGAAAAAACAACAGTTTACACCAATATAAGTGTGGGAGAAAAATCTAGAGTTTCAAATGCATGAAAGAAACAGAATAAGTCATGAGAAGGAGCCCAGCAAATCACTAGTATCAGAGTCCACTAAGACCATGTCATGTGTGTGCCATAGGAAAACGTGGGTGCTATGGCCAGACATCATTCAATATTTCTCTAAGAAAAAAAGGCTCATATACTTGCCAAAACAGTTGTGATTGCACCCTTTATTTATTCCGACACCAGTTTAAAAGGCGCTCCGTGTCGCTCTTACTTGGTTATGCAGTAATGGCCACAGTAATCACACAAGCAGTGATATATTGATTCATGGTAGGTATGGCCACGAGTAAATAACATATAACACCAAGGGTGCGGAAAAGAGCACCAAAACCTCGATCTATGTGACTATTAGGTTAATAAATGACTCTTGCACAAAAAAGAAAAAGAAAAAAAAACATAGAAACCAATAAATAATAGTCAAAGAAAACACTTGCTCATTTTCCAAAGACCTGTTCATTTATCCAAGCAAGGCTACAGTTTATTTCTGAACTTAACCCTTTTACCGGTAAATCTTCATGGAGATACAAACAAAACCTAACAACTGGTAATGAGAGAAAAGATGAGGGAGAAAAAAAAATAAGTGACCAACCTGTAGCATCAAAATTTTGACTTTTGTCGTCGCAGATAATAAACGCTTCCCCGCAACTGTGAAGCGATGATCAAAGTGAGAGCTAATGAGGTCTGACTGAGCCGGTTTCCCCTGCAGTTCAGGCTGTGGGTCCAGCTGATGTCAGGCGGCTCTGCAGCTCCTCTCCCGTAGAAATCCTCCTCATTCCTTTGCTGTGACGTGGCTCATGATTGACAGCTCCAAGTGTCATTATCCTGCACCGGAATCGTGCCAAGTTATGAAACATAAGTGGTCCGACTAAATCTGTTATTCCCATACTTTTAATGCCGATGACCCCTACATCCCTAAATGATAATCAATTTAGCCACATTAAGCTTACATTTCTTTAGAGGTAAGGGCAGCGCCTTAACGCAAACACGATCGCGGGAGCTGTCCAAGGTACTCTGGATTTGACTCCTCATTTGCTCCTTGCCACAGATTACCAGGTTTCATTCATCAGTTAGATATATTTTTTTTCGGCGTGTAGTTTCAACCAGTCAGGGAAAAGCCGAACATATTACACACACACACACACGCACGCACGCACGCACGCACACACACACACACACACACACACACACACACACACACACACACACACACCGTGTAGCGCTTGCAGGTATCATTAGTCATCACACTTGTCTTTAATAGTTTTTGACTTCTGTGAGAAAAAAAATTGAAACTTACGCACACACACACACACACACACACACACACACACACACACACACACACAGGGAGAGTATTAAAATATTTCACAGATGGAATATTGGAATTGCAGGATAGTGCCCTTAATGGACTACACACCAGTGAAGAAAACTATGAACCAACAAAGATTTTTTTTAAATATTTGTTTTATTTTTATGCAAATATTAACTATGAAAATACAAACAATACCGTGATGTGCACCCTATGCATATTTTAGATAAGAAAAGCATTTTTTATTCTTATCGTAATAGCTGATGACATCACCCCTTATGTCATCATATACCTTATACCTAGTAGGTCCCGCCCCATTCTTTCCGAAGCCCCTTTAACTCTTTCCTGCAAAAATGAACTTAGTTCCTGCCTCTTTTGTTGAAGCCTGTGACCATCTTTGCTGGTGTGAGTGAATAGATTGTTTTCTAAATCCCTGATTTCTTTTTCTAAATTCTGAATGACATTTTTTAGCTGTTACTGTGGAATGACTTGTGTATTGTTGACAAAAAAAAACTCGTACATGTGCTTTTCCCACTTCCCACCACCAGCTTAGGGATGGGAAATTTCCCAGAATGTCGCAAATTTCTGGCAGCAATTACTGTCCTGCAGCACCTTTACATTAAAGTGCCAGTATGAGCTGAAATTATTGGTGATACAAGAAAATCAAAAGTAACCAAATGGTGATCAGTGAAACCTACTGGGTAAAAGTGACTGTTCAGTAACCTGTTACTAAAACTCTGTGAACCCTGTCCAGTCTGGCTGTGCTTACATTCCCATCCAGAACCTTAACCCATGTGTGCTGCCTAACCTGGGGATGTTTGACCCACCATACATCTACTACACCTGACCCTGAAATCACCTGTGATAGAGTGTCTGATGACTGTTATTGAGGTTCCTCTCCTGTTCTGTCTAATGTGAAATCTACAGTGCAGTTCCACTCTCCCTCCATCACCACAAATTCACTCTGATCACACTGCTTTAAAAAATACTGTATTTTCTTAAAGATGCTCAGCCTGTCTAGACCCTGATTTGGAACAAAGATGTTGATAAAACAGAAAGATATTCCCTGTATTTCTGCTCTGACTGTCAAAGCTCTGCCTGTCACTATCTCTGTGGTGCAGATGATATAAATACCAAGCCCTGGAGAGAATGGCTACACCTGCAGAGAAATTAGTCCCATGAGACAGAAAAAACTGGCCTTTCCACCACAAACTCCAGTCTTTTTCATTCTCTGTGTTGCTGTGTGTCTCCTGCAATAAAGTTATATCTAGTCTTTTCTGCGTAATCATTTCTGAAATGACTGCCCGT
Source organism: Myripristis murdjan (assembly GCF_902150065.1). NCBI lineage: Eukaryota > Metazoa > Chordata > Actinopteri > Holocentriformes > Holocentridae > Myripristis > Myripristis murdjan. Next base: position 20,087,538 of record NC_043985.1, read on the forward strand.
TCTGTCGATCCCTTCCACCATTAATATTCAAGGAGCCGAGCCTCATCGTGTGCATGAGAGGCTGAGAGAGAGAGAGATAGACACAGATGGAGGAAACAGTAAGAGAAGAAACACCCGGTGAAACACATTCATCACGATCCTGCTTATGGGATCTTAACTTTTTTGAACCTTTTCCTTTAACCTTGAGCATCTTTCTGAGACTTCACATGTTTCTTCAGAGGATGGCTTTTTTTCATCCAACAAATCCACACCTATTATTCTATTTAAAGTCAACACACTTTCAATAAACTTTTCAGCTTCTGGAAAATACTTTTCACAGACTTCCCATACCATACTTCCATACTTCTCCAGCCACCGCCACTTCCTCTGCTTCTTTCCTTTCTGCTGCTGAGTGGTGATCTGTCACTTTCTCCATGGCTGACTAAGCTGGCTGTTCCCCACCTGCAACACACTGATCTTTAAACTCAAAACAGATTAACTCAGATGTACATAAATAAAAAGGTATAAAGGCCAAAATTCAGACACATAATAAGTTTAAAACAACCATTTCATAGTTGAAAAGGAGAGCAACAGTTCTCCTGTCTCCCCGACAGAGTACAGAACTCCTTCCACTGCCCAAACAGCTCTAAAAGTCTCCAGATTGTTCATTGTCTGATAATAAGCATGTTCAACTTTCAGACAAGCAGCAACCAGACCCTTCATTACCTCAAAACAATCTGTACATCCTATATCCTTGACCTTAGTTTTCCTGGATATCCAAATAGCAAGCTTAGACTCTGCAGACATAAAATTCAGTAAAAATATGCCTTTTCCTCACCAGGTATTTAGGACCAAATATATAATCTGTTCCCCTAAACCTCTACACTATGACTCTAAAACCCTCAGGAGACCAGCCAACCTCTAACACCCAGTAAACACTTGTCAAAGATTCCTCCTGTAAACAGAACAGACAGACCAGCCTGTGACTAGGATCCAGGTGTGCTATGTGTCTGTTCATAGCTACTGCTCCATGTATTATTCTCCACTGGAGGTCAGCTATCCTCTTTTCAACAGGAAGCTTATACAAGGACCTCCAGCTGCCTTTCAGGGACTTGTTTTCACACAGACCTGACATGCTGCTTTTTTCTCCAAAGCTTCAAACTTCCCAAGCTTTAGAGTTGCAACAGTTTGTCCTCCACCTCCTGCCACTCCTCCACAGCAGGAGCAACATTTAGAGAAGGGAAGACATAATAATATACATAAGTTTTCAGCAGAAAAATCATGGATTCTGACAGGGATGAACAGACCTCCCTCTCCAGTCTGTCCACAATCCTGGGTGACTTAATCCCCATCTTCTGTGCCAAAGTGCAGTCTTCTAAGGTGCACACATCAGCTTGATCAGTAATGAAAATATTTACATCATCTGCATAAGCAGACACTTATCGGTATACTATGAAGACTATTGGGAAGACGAAAACCTTCAAGTTTATTCCTGATTACACATAATTATGGTTCTAAACTGTAGGGCTGGCCAGAGAGGAGACAGCCCTGCCTTATTCCCCTTTGAACTTGAACAGATTTACTTGGCCCAGACCCCCACCTTCACAAAATTATATGCAACAAGACCACAGATAGATAGATAGATAAATAAATAAAGTGCTCAAAGCACTTTCACCTAAAAACCAGCCCAAACATTAACTCCTCCTCCTCTACTGAACACATGACATCATTAAAGCACCATTGCTGAACAAAAGTATCCAAACTCTTCATCTCTTTGTGGAATCTGAAATCCACCCTGATCTTCGCCCTCACCAGAGAGACAAACATGTGAACCTTCAAGTCTTGAATCACTCCTCTTTCTATGTTGTTTTTTCTTGTAAGGTAAATTGACAGTTTCAACAGTTTTTTTAGTCACCTAAAAGAAAATTTAACAATTGCCATTTAGCAGCATTATTTTTTCTGTATCCAGCCCCAAATATAAAAGCAATTTTAGACCATTTTTCACCAAACACTCTCCACTGTAGAAAACAAACATCAAATCTTTTACACTTCAAAAAACAATGAAAAATGTTGTCCGCCCTCCTGCAAAAAGTACATTCATTTGAAACAGCGGGATTCATTTGAGACACAAGAGCATTAACAGCTATTGCTCCATGGAGAATTCTCCATCGCAAGTCACCAGTTAGTTTTTTTTTTTGAGGGGAGTTTATAAAGAACTCTCCACTGTGGATTATCTGCATCAGTTAATTTCAACCTAATTCTCCAAACTGAGTCCTCTCTGTCCTTCAACTTGCTCTTATTAAGTGCTTTGACACAGCATTTATACCACACTTTGTACCCTTTGCACTGTACAAGTCAACCCTTTCAACCTCTTTTATGTCTAGCAGGCGTCCAGAGCAGCCTTCCAAGTCAGGGCTAAGTTCTAACTCTGGAAAAGGGTCATCCTCATCAGGGGTTTCATCCCCTTCCCTATAACCCCTCAGAAGTTTATGCTCTTCCTTGGACAGTTTGTCACACCAACAAGTGGCTCTTCTGAAAGCCAATGTAGAGACACAACAGGCTCAGTCGTTGTTCTTTTAAACAGAGTCCATGCTTTAAATACCCCCTTTTAAGAAGGTGACAGTTCATTCAACATTAAAAAAATATTGTCCATTAAAAACAGAGTGGTGTTCAACCCAAGTCGATTTACTTTTCTCAAATAATACTAGTGACATCTTTCCAAACAAGGTCTTCACATCTAGTTGTTAAATATTTCTGAATGAACTGTAAGCAAAAACAATCTAGTTTGAATTTGTATTAAACCATGCCTACCTTCTTTTTTTGGCAAGAAAGGTAGTCTGTTCCAAAAAAAAAAAAAATCAACCAAACTAGATTGTAGTTTCTTAATCAAACCACCAGGAGGCTCCATACAAGTTAATCAATGCCAGAGAGTGGAGGCCACCAAATTATTAATCACCAATGCTCTCCCTCTAAAGGGCATTTTTGGGAGCAACCATCTCCATTTAGTTTTCCTTGTATTTTCTCTATTACACCTTCCCAGTTTTTATTTACAGTATTTTCATCTCCAGTGTAAACCCCCAAATATTTGATACCCCCTCTTGTCCATATTAGTCCTCTTGGTTGCTTTGGGAGGCCACTTGGCCTCCTCCCCACAGCTCGAGCCTCACTTTTACCCCAATTCACTTTAGCACTTGATAAAATTCCAAAATCATTCACATATTTTTCAACATTCTCAACATCTTCTTGTGGAAACCAGGGTCAAAGCATCGTCCGCACATGCAGATAAAACATGTGCTGTGTTAAAACCTGGTAGAATCAGACCATTTATACTAGACCGTAGCCTGTGAAGCAGTGGTTCTCCCAACTTTAAAAGGAGCACTCAATCCTCCATTTATTTTCAGCACACTCTCAATATCTTGGTACAAAACCTCGATCATGGCTATAAAACCTGGGTTGAGACCAAAGCACCCCAAGCACCTCTCATGAAATGAGACCAACACCAATGCCCAATGAACTAGACAAGTCCAAAACATCACAAATTAAAGACACATTGTCTACAATAGACCTACTAGGCACACAATATGTTTGATCAATGTGAATAACACAGTCAAACACCCCCCTGAATCTATTAGCCAGAGCTTTGCACAGGATATTGTAATTGGTACAGAGGAGAGAAACAGGATGCCAGTTCCTAATGTCTCATAGATCCCCGTTCTTGGGCAACAGAGTTATAACAGCTCTCCTGCAACTAAAAGGCAAATACATTTCTTTAAAGCTTTCATTCAACACAGCCAGTAAGCTTTGCCCCCTTCCACACCCTGCAAAGCTGCATGCAGCGCCGCCAAAGTCAGAGGCCCCCTAAGACCAGTGTTCTCTTCAGAAGGGATCTGTGGAAGTCCATCACAGAATGATGAAAACAGTTCATTGTCTTTATATTCGCTCCTGTACAGTTCAGCATAGAGAGAGAGACAGAGAGAGAGAGAGAGAGAGAGAGAGAGAGAGATATCTCACACCATTTACATCCCATGACGTCCCTCTCAAGCTCAAACTAGGTGTCCCAGTGTTGATTTCTCCTGCAACACACTAATCCAACACGCTCCGGCAAAGCCTGGTTTGACAGAGGAAGAGAGAGATGTATGACGTTCATGTCCCGCGACATTTCCATCAACAAGACATGAGGTGTATCAACGTTGATTTCACCTGTAAAACCCTGACAAAACACACTCCGGCAAAGCCTGGCTTGGGTTGGGTGTGAGAGAGAGAGAGAGAGAAAGAGAGATCTCACGCCATTTACAATCCTAAGACGTCCTCTTCAAGATCTTGTGAGGTGTCCCAACATTGATTTCACCTGCAAAACACTGACCAAACAAACTCAAACAAAACCTGGTTTGGTAATTGAATGATCAAGCACTTATTAGGGACCAGGCACTGCAGGTGATAACCTGAGATCTTACTTGAGACACAATGAGCAGTTAGTTAGTTAGTTAGTTAGTTAGTTAAAATCAATAATATGGATATTCTTTTCTATATATATTGGACAGAATATGTGTGTTTATGTATGGTGAACTTGCGTATTACCCATGTTTATTTTTATTTTGAAATGTTCATTTGAATTATTTTGTTGTTTTCATAATAATTATTGGGGGCTGGGCAACCTAAGCTGCCAGGACCCTCTTGTATTCCTGTGTGGTCTTCTTCTTTCTTCTGAGAAAATCCTACTTCCCATGTGCAAAAAAGCACCAAATTTTGCACAAAGGTCTAGCCCCATGCCAGATTACCTCAGCTGCAAACACAAGCCAATAGTCCTGATGATGGCGCTACAACAAGCCTCTAAATTTCAAAACTTTGAAAATTCATAACAAATCAGCCATATGTGCTACAGCTTTGCAACTTTCACCAAAATATAGCCCCAGTACTGAAGAAAATTTTGTACATTTAAACCTGTTGCAAATTATGAAATTCGTCACTCTATTTAAAAAAAAAAAATGTAAAACTTAATAAACGTATCTCCTCCCACAGTTTTTTCTCAAATGTGACCAAACTTGCTACAGAGCATCTTCAGACTGTCCTACACAAACAATCCACACAGATTTTTGATTTATCAAAAATTGAGCCTACAGTGCATCAAAATGTTTGACTGCAATCGGTACTGTAAACATACACTTGCAAATTCTTGGTAAATAAATCTGCAATGTTCATGAAAAAATTGACAAAAATTTGGAGTCATGGTAGATTATTTGTGGCAAATTTCAGAATTTTATCTCAAAAACCCAATTTTTGACAGCATTTTGAATTTTGCTCTCATGTGAACAATTGGAGTCAATGCAAGAATGGCATTTTTAAACATCAGTTTTTCACTTATGGAGCAAATCAATCATTGTTTAAAACAAATGATCAACATCTCCATGCTGTCTAGATGCAATATGTGTATTTTCAGATTTTTGTCTCAATAACTGAATTTTTAACACCTGCTTTAAAAATATGCCTTTCCATGTATGGATGACTGCTGGCCTGCACGTCAGTGATTGGCCTAGTCAATTTGTGAAGCTACATGTAAAATTTGCACTTGCCAACTAGCTCAGTGAGATAGAGGCCAGTCCTTGGTGTCAAAGATTGCTAGTCCAAGCCTCAGCTTGTGCAACATTCCCATGTGCGAAAACTCACCAAACTTTGCACAAAGGTCCAGTCCCATGCCAGATTTACTCAGCTGCAAACACAAGTCAATAGTCCTGATGGTGGCGCTACAGCAAGCCTCTAAATTTATAATAAATCAACCATATGTGCTACAGCTTTGCAACTTCTAAATGTAGACCCAGTACTGAAGAAACCTTTGTACACTTTACATTTAAACATAATTTTTTTTTACTTATGGAGCAAATTAATCATTGTTAAAAACAAATTACCAACATCTCCATGCTGTCTAGATGCAATATGTGTATTTTCAGATTTTTGTCTTGATGATTGATGACTTTTTTTTTTTTTTTTTTTTACAGTCAATTTGTGAAGCCTCACATGAACTGACACTTGCCAATTAGCTCAGTGAGAAAGAGCATTGTCCCTCATGCCAGCAAATGTTAGTTCAAGCCTCAAAATGCGCATTAGAACGCCACCTTTCTTTTCATCTTCCTATTCTCCACTTGTTGCTCAGAATTGCCTAAAATTGCCCGGCCCCGACCATTACTTTGCAGCACCTATAATTATTGTTACTATTGTTTTGCTTAATTTCTATGCAAGTTTTTATGTTGAAATGGTCAGTTATGTAAACCTTTATATATGACCCTTTCTAGAGGAGACTCTCGTCCTGTGTTGAAATATTTTTGATGTGAAGGGGGTTGTGATAAATAACCAAGTAAAGACTAAATTTCAAATTTAAGAAACAAAGAGAGAGAGGCGGAAACTGCTTTTTAATACTCGTGTCTGGTGAGTTAACAGAGAAGTTTTCCTCAGTTTTCTACAATTAACTCCAAAACTGCTGCACTTGAAGCCAAGTTAACTCACCAAATGGGTTTTATTTGGAGCAAAAATAATTTCGATAAATGAACCATTCATTTCCCATTCCTGTGGTGTGTGATCACATGCTGAATTATGACCAGGAAGGCCTTGGGCATGCGGATGATGAAAGAAGGCATCTGACTGGTGATAATATTCAGATATCCTGTGGTATTTCAACCTTGTAGCAGTTTTATCAAGGAGTTAACAATGTGTGTCATGAAAAGAGATCCCTCACCATCATAACAACACAAGAATTTCAATGTGGATTCAATGCATGATGGATAAATGTACTTAGGATTCCCTGTACCCTCCTCTTCAAATTAGTATGAAATTAGCAGAAATTCATCAGAGCCCAGTGATTTCCCAGTCCTCCACTGGAGTGTGAGTGTGGTGCAATGAGTGAAATGTTACATAATCACTGACTACCACGCCCCAATTCATGTTAACATGCACCACTGTGTATTAGTTTATGGGTCTTTCAGCTCCATTGTTGTACTGAAATCCTTGACTAATTAGCCCGTCAGTTGCTCTGCAGAGTTTGCGTCAGCATGCAGCATACCTAATGTTTCCAGCCATGATACGGACTAATTCATTCAATGTATTTATCATTTGTTTTTTTGTTTGTTTGTTTGTTTGTTTGTTTGTTTGTTTGTTTGTTTATTGTTTCTTTGTAAAAAATGGTACATACAACATTTTGGAGTCATATCATAATTGCAATAAATAATTGCAGTTTTCTTAGAAGGGAAGTATTTACTAAGGAATCCTGAAGGTCAATATAAGTTCAAACTATGACAGATGGTTTGGTGCAGTTTCACTTATCTAAAAACACAGTTAAGACACTGCCTTCGCTCTGTCAACACATAACCAAACATTAACATCACACTTCTGCAGTTTAATTCATTTTTTAGCTGAATTTCCAATATATTCATGAGCAGGGCTGGTAAAACTTAAATGGGTCCTAATAAATCACCATCAATGAGCTTAAATGTTCTCATTCTGTAGTAGATGCAATTAGTTTACAAGTGGCCACTATGGTGACTTACTATAATAATAGGCCCAGTCTACATGGAGTACAGCTGCTGTATCCATGGTATCCAGATGTAAGAGGAATTGGTGTGAGTAATTTGCTGCAGGCTATGGAATGAACCTCAGGAAATTATCATTTCTACCACAATAATACATTTGATGTCTCTAAATAGTGGTTCTTGTATTCATATATGGCAGTGGGATCTTATTTTGACATAAACATAGGACATTTTGAATAAACTAGCCCTTGCAACACATTTTTTTCTGTGCTACAGCATCCTATACACTGCAGAATATCCTTCAGCCGTGTGCCATTCCATTCATTCAGTTCATAATTTGTTTTTCGTTATTCTATCTTTCCTTATTTTGTCAATGACCAAGGGCAGCTGTGTGGCAAACAAACTAAGAACTAAGAAAATGACAAATCATGACTTTTAATTTGCTTTTTGCTCACACTTATTCTTGGCCTTGATCATCATCTAATGAATCCTCTCATATGTTTTATCATTACCTAGACAGAAAGATAATCTTTGCTTTGAGATTTCAAAAAAAAAAAAAAAAATACACAGGATTGGAATTCAAAATTATATATTCGCCATCTGAAATATCCACTATCTGATATATTCACTATCTCAAAGTGATATCTGTTCTACAGAATGGGTAATTTATGTAGTGCTTTGAAACAGAATGTAATCTCACTCTCCTCCTTTTTATTAATTTATAATTTTTTCATGACTGGTCTTAAATACTAATTGCAAGTTCATTTCAAGTGGAGGAATGTGAAATGAGAAACAGCAGACAGCAGAAGTCTAATCAACATTCATGAATCACACTGACTGATTGTTGAACTGACAATTAGAAAGAATATTTTAAATAAACTGTGCCATATATCAACAGAGTGCAACATTATTGTCTATGGTTCAAAGAGCACATATCCTTTTAGATTTGCAGCTTATAAACGATGGCTCAACATCATGGAGGAGCAATATTTTCTGCTGAATGATGGACTGCAACTGTTCTTTATCATGGACTAAATTGTGCAGCATAATGAAACCCACATACATACAGTTTTAACACATAATGCTTTCTGTTTCAAGAGACAAGCGGTAATTAGCTTCAGAGACCGCTACATTGTAGACTGGAAAAATAGATTTCTATTCAATATTTAATGAAGTCTCTTTTTTTATGTATGTATTTAATTTATTTTTTTATTGTATTTTAAGCTGATTAACTGCAGTTAAAGTGGATGGAAGGGATAGAGAGTATTGAGCAGATGCACAGCAGATGTGATGTTGAGATTTTATTCAATTGTGTTGATTTATCAGCATATTTTTTGTAAGGATCACTCAAGATGAATGTGCTGGCACTGTAAGCAACTTTATATCCATGTTAATTTTACAGTTGTGCATACACTTTGTGTCAAAGTGGCAGATAGTAGTATCTTGTCTTAATTGAGCTACATAGAGTGTTAATAATGGTTACAGTATTGATTATTACTAACCTACACTGACCTCTGACTATATATTTAAATTTTGCTGTTTCAGTCCTACAATATACTATACCCATGCAAAAGATAATGTTTATGGGGCCTATTTTGTCATGAAAACGAGTCCTGTTGATGTCTCAGATTATACATTTTTACAAGACATCTTGCGACATCCTCGGGACACATCTTGAGACATGCTGATGAATTTTCATGACGTCCTGATGTGTTGTGCTGTGACATCTTCAGAGATGCTTCCTGCTCCCGGCTGAGACCTGATCGAAGCCTCGTGAGCACAGCCACTGTGACTGTGATTTTATCAGCTCTACCTGTGGATGTGAGCTGGCTGTGTTTTCTTTTTTTTTTTTATTCGCTTTTAGATGTAGTCCATTTCCATTTTCTGAATTTTCTAGCATTGGGGCGTAATGTGTTCAAGGTCTGTTGATTCTTTGTCTCTAAACCTAATGATGAGATCTTGACTGGACTTCTATTGTTTGTTGTGCTTCCCAGCAATGAGAAAATCAGTATTACTGGTGGTTTTAACATCCATATTGATGATGCATCCAATGGTCTACGGTTAGAATAGAGTAGAGTAACTGAATGAAAAAACAAAAACCACCAAGGATCTGCTCTATACCTATATAGAGGTTTTATTTGCACTTAGACTGTATCTTTCCTATGTACATTTTCCTTTATTATTTTTTTCATTTAATTTATTTTATTTGTTGCTTCTGTAAGCTTCTGTTTTGTACTTTTAAGTAGACAGAGAATTTATTTGCACTTTGACCTTGTCTTTCCTATGCACATTTTACTTTATTATTTTTCCATTTCATTCATTTTATTTGTTGGATTTTTTTTCCTCTTTGCTTTTGAATGTCGTTCTATGCCTTATGTAAAGCACCTTGAATTGCCATTTGCATATGAAATGTGCTATATAAATAAACCTTGCAGTGCCTTGATCCAGTAAATGAAAGTGGTATTACTATCTTATTCTATTATCTACTATTCTTTTTAAATGAGACACCAGGTCTAAAATGCCCTGCCTCATTTTCTTTAATGATGCATTCTGTCTTCATTTTGATCCAAGTGGCTGATCTCTCTGAATATCTGAACTTACAGACACCATTTCATTCATAAAACGGTATCATTCTTGACTACATTGCTTTTAGAGGCTTGATCACTATTGTCAACACAGGTCTTTTGTTCCAAGGCTTGTGTCCCTGATTACTATGAGAGTTGTGTCCAAATGGAATGGGACACAAGATTTACCTGTTCTGTTCTAGCTATTTTTAAGCTTTCCAGCTGAATATTGTAATGCCTTGTAATCACTATATTTTTACATCAGGAGGGCAGTCAGAGCTAAACTCTTCAGTCACAGCTAAACTCTTCAGTGCTCCTGTTAATTTAGCCAGTACTGCAGACAACTCCTTGAACTAATCAAAAAACAGTGACATATATGAAACATTTCAGCCTGGTTTTCCCCAACATTACAGCACTGAAAGTAGGACTGAAAGTAGCACTGGCAGAGTTGCTCACAATAGCTGAGTGCTATTGGTTCTTGACTTGAGAGATGCGTTTGATACTGTGGGTTATGGTTTCCTCTTTGATGAATGGGTCAGTATTTCACAGGGACTGCACTAGATTTATTCATGTCATACTTAACTGGTAGGGATTTTTCTTGTGTCCATTGTTGGCTGTGTCTGCACACTCTGTCACAGTCTTTGATCACATGTGGTGTGCCATAAAACTCAGTTGTTGAAGCAGTAGCCTATTCTTCTTCTTGTACATTCCCTCTCGGTCACTTACTTAAGCAATATTACATCTCCCTCCACTGTTGTGTTGATGCCCAGCTGCACCTCTGATGTCTAAGACTGGATGTCCAGAATATTGGTTTGACCCACTGGCAGGTGGGGCGTAAAGATGGCCTCATCAGTTTGTATGTCCATTTGTATGTATGTCCTTGCGACACTTGGTGACCACATCACATTTCCTCTGAAACCACCCTTGAGCCAACATTTGACTTGTACACAACATATTTGTAAATGTTATGGACAGATTGCCAAATAATTCTTCTGAGGATGCTCATGCATCTCAGGGAACAAACTCGATCAGTCAATATGTTGTCATCTAATGCCAAATTCAGTATCTGTTGAGCAGCTTGCCAAATAGATGAGCATGTTTGTTCTCCCCAAACGATGAACCCTCTCAGTTTTGGTGACCTCATAACCTCTGCTCCACCTGCACCCTAAGGTGGATTATAATGATATATGGTGGGTGCATACTCCCCAAAGGAAACATTCTCTTGATTTCCTTTAGGACCACCCTCAGGTAAAAATGTACAAAACCCAACATGCACCAGTGGTGGAGGGGCCATGTTTGTTTATCAGTTAATACAGACAACGCTGCAGTCCTTGTTGAATACCTTGTGCGCAAGTTAATCAGCCCTTAAGAATCAAATTTGATTAGAGGCTTAATTTTGAACAATATACTTAAATGCTCATTAAGACATTTTAGAAAAAAAAACTTTATATTTTGCTAATGTTTTTAAGGCTTTGCTTGGCTCCATCCCCTGGTATTTTTCTGAACTTTTATTCACTTTTGATGCCGGAGTGCAGTCTGAGATCCTAAGGCAGATAAAGCTCAATTCACTGGTCCTGGTTACTTACTTACTTACTTATTCCCAGTACACCTTCTGGTGCATAGGACAGCAACTAAGTCTCTCTATTTCTGTCTGTCTTGGGCCATCTTCTCAATGGTCCCCCAGCTCTGATGGTATTGCTGGAGTTCCTTCTCTATCGTCCTACGCCATGTCAACTTGGACCTCCCTCTCCTTCTCTTGCCCTCTGGAGTCCAGCGTAATGCGACTCTTGGGATAGCGTTGATGTTCATACGGAGGACATGTCCAATCCAGGTCCATCTACGTCTGTTGATTGTGGTGCATGTCGTCTTGCTGAGTGATGTTGAAGAGTTTATTGTTCGAGATGGTCTTGGGCCAGAATACATGCAGGATTTTGCGCAGGCAAAATGTGTGGAAGGTGGATAGTTTGTGGATGTCTGTTTCTGTGGTCTTCCAGCATTCCACGCCATACAGGAGTGTTGACAGTACGCAGCTATTGTATATCCGGAGTTTTGTTTTTGTGCTGTATTGGTTTGATTTCCAGATTTGTCTGAGTCTTATGAAGGTTGTGTGTGCATTGTTGATCCGGTTTTGAATGTCTAGTATGTGTCTGTGATGTCAAGTGTACGCACTGATGCTCTGCACAACTGAAGTTCCTAACGGAATAATAAAGTTCTTTGAATTGAATTGAATTGAATTGAATGTCTTGACTGGTCCTGGTGTTGTATCGAAAATAGTGTCATATTTACGGCTTGGTGACTTAAGGTCATTATACTTGAAATGGTTCTGTACAGTTTGTCTGTACAATAGTAGAGCACTTTGGGAAGAAATGAATCATGGTATTATGAAAATGAGGATGATGACACGAGTTGTGTTTGCAGTCAATACCACTCGACTGAACTCTTCAGATATATGCAACAAGGACAGCAACAGCACCTTGACTGTGTAGGACTTTGTGTTAGTCTTTCCCTTATTTCTGCTATATACTGTGCTACAATTTGTTGGTACTTCAGAATGAGTCCATGAATAAATCTGTGAAGAGATGTACTTGGCTTTAGTGCTAACTTGAAGTGGCTTTATTGGAGCACCAGTGAAGAAAGCCTCTCTGTCACTTCTACTGCTTCATTTACGAGGCAGCAGAGGAGACATAGGAGATTAGTGATCGCTTTCAATGTGAACAACCAGCAGACGCCACAGTGGGGTGCCTGCTGAGGGAGAGACTCAGTTATATGTGTCAGCCTAATTATTAGGTAGTCTAAAACTCTAATAATAGTTTTGTGCTCTAATCAATTATCTGATTTTTTCCGTTTGCATAGGTTAAAAACTGCTCCGCTGAGCAAAGCTGAATTTTCTGAAGTATTAAAATTCATGAATGGTTTTTATTTTTCATCTCAGCATCTATGTAAGGGGATACACAGTTTTGTAATATGTATATGGATAACACTTTGGGCCCTTAGTTGTTACACTGCATGTTTTAAGGCTAAGATGATACATGCAATGATAATGAAAACTCAGCATCAAAGACAAAGAGTAGAAAACTGCAGCACAGATGTTTGACAAACTCCACAACACATAGTATCAAAAGGTTAAAAATGTATATGAAAGAAAAAGGCCAAACACAATACTTTTTGAATAGTCATAAATAAAGATGCAGGACTTATGGCATTCTAAGCTACACATTAGGCAGATATTGACTCCACTGAATCTCTCTGCCACTAGGTTGACAGAACAAAGTGACAAACAAAGTTATTAGCACTTTCGCTTTCTCTTTCTCTTTCTGTTTCTCTTTCTCCTAACACTTACTTCAAGGCATATAACCTGCTGTTTCTGAGAAGGAAACTGGGTAGTGAAGCTGTCAATTGGTGTAAGAGATGATTAAAATGCATAAAAAAGCTGTAGACTGCACTGAACATTGCTGTATGCAAGGAGTCTGAGCTATTACAGTAACAGGTAATTTGCTGTGAATCTGTAGATTTGAAAAGCTCTGTTATTCCATTCTTCCATTTGTGTTTTAAAAATGCTCAGCAAATAGCACATACACAACATATGGTGAATGGTGAGTGGCTAAGGCATGGCACAGTGCATTTAAGCACTGCAGTGTTGCATTTTATTTCCACCATGCACACCCCTTTAAATGAGACAGCTGGCCTTGAAATCTTCAGTGCTAAGATGACAGGTCTTGCCTTAGTGTAAGTCCTATGTTCAATACGTAATCACTGCAGGAAGGGACTAGCATCATGTACTGCAGAAACAATGTAAAGACTGTTAACATGTCTAAATCACGTTATGTAATGATAGTTTGGTATGTCAATCATGCATACAAATATAGTCTAAAGAGGGCGAGATAGAACACAGAAGGAGATTTTACATTTTCATCTAATTTATCCGCTTCCATACTAAGCCAGGAGAGGGTGGGGAGAAGTGGTCACTGTGATGTGCGGCCATGCATATCTCTGTGTAAACATGCCAATCTTGATGCAGAAACTTAAATTAGTACTTCCACTGTAGCCATTAGTTCCTATTGTCTAGCAACCCGTAATTGCTTTTAATCCATCAGCAGGCTTTATGTGCCATGAGTGGGAAGGTTTCACAAAGCAACAACCAGTATAGCTCATAAAGTTGCCTGTATGGCCTCCGCATTATTTTGTGTGCACGGCTGCCCTCCAGTGGATATTGTTAAATGTTGACTTGCCAGCAGAACCTTACAGGCAAGCAAAATTGTGTTTTTCACAATGTGAGAACTTTTAAAGATTGTCTTCACACCACTGTCCTACAGACGATCCAGATCAGCCCGTTTGATCACACAACATTTCACTGCCTAAAACCAAGGTCAAGGATCCTGTGGCACACTCTCTGACATGGGTTCTGTCAGTATGTTCTTTAATTATGTGCACAGTCTTATAGCTCAAGCTTCATTTCAGCTCACACAGTCTTTAGCTTTGCCAGCTGGATAATGACAGACTTTTTATTTTTTCTTTTTGCAGTAGCACATGGCAATGTTTGCTTAACAATAAATGATAAATGATGTATATATTATTTCTCTCATCTTAAGTTTATGGAAGTAAACAATTCTATTGGGCCTATATCTCCAATCTATAAAACATTAGCCTTGTTTGAGATGAGTTTGGGCGCAGCAGTCATTTCTTTACAGAAATGGTAATTTATAGGCCCCATCTGCAGTCCCACTCCTCATGCTGTAATAGTAGTATTTTACAGAGACTAAATTGCTTAATAGCCCATGAATAATATGACATATACAAGAGAGTATTTCTCCTGCATACCGGGGCTCAAATTAAACTCACTGTTCCAATTTTAATGGATCAAAGTATTTTTTATTAGAGGCTGATTGCTTGTATTTTTCAACATTGCCCATCCCAGGTACAGAAGGGCTACAGCTGCACACCACATGAGAATGATCAGGATTTTATAATGGAACTTGAATCAGTTAAGATGATCCAAATGAGAGCTTGAGGCTTTAAATGAGAGCTAATGAAGTTATGTGATGATAAAGGGACGCTGGCAGAAACTCAGTGACAAGCTGCACCTTTCAAATTCTCGTCTAGTGGTTGAGAGGTCTCCTTGTATTCCCCCCACGACCTGATGTTTCCAGGGCACAGCTGTTTAATGTCAATGCTCCTGGTCTGCAGCCAACTCCAGAAGCCCTTAGACTTCACCGCAACACATCAAGAATCAAGGTCAGGACCTGCTCACATACCCCATGTGTTTAGCTGTAGGAGAGAGTAGTCAACTCATCCTCTACTCAAATTCCTGAAAGTAATTATTATTGAACAGTAAGACAATGTTATTTTATTGTTCAGATTAGATTTTTACCTTTAAAACTAGAAACCTAAGCCAATTTCAATCATTTAGACTTTAATTAAGTGGTAATTTACATTAATTGCAATGTTATGTCCTTGTTATGTTGCCTGTGAACATAATAAAGTTCATTGTTGAGATACCATGTGCAACCTGATGGTCTTTCTTTTTTTTTTTTTTTTTTTTTTTTTTTTTTTATGTAGGCTAATCAACTCCCAGTCTGGATATGGATAAAATGGTTGCGTGCTGATATCCCATGGTTTTTCAGGCTTCAGGTGGCCCTGACCTTGCGTAGTACTCCAATGCAACAGTTGCTTTGGCTGCTTTTTTTTTTTTTTTTTTGATAAATAAAAATGGCAACAAGGCACTGTGTGGCACAAAAGGTCAGCACCACCTGACATTTGAAATACGGCTCTCTTTTAGTACCTCTCCAGAATAATCTAGTCAATATTCAACACCGTCTGCTCTGAACATTGCCACCATTTATGAATCAATTGGAAACGGTTCAGATCATTCTGTGAAATATCAAATCTTATGCTGTCATGTCTCTTGTCTGCTAAAAGTTTACTACGCCAATTTCAAAATGAGCTCCTTTTAATTACTGAGTCCTGACTGGGTCAAGGTGTCAGTGTCCAGATTGTTAAGGCAAATTCCCCTGGCTACTCCAACTTCCACATATCTAGATTGTGTTATTCTTCATCATGATTTTATTAGTCTTATCCAAACTTCTAATCTGGTACAATCTGAAAGAGGTCCCACTCACATGAAAGGTCATACTTTTGATTTACTCCTTTATGCTGTGTTTATTCCTGATGATTTGGTTTTAGAAGATATGCAATATGTGTATGTTGTTATAACACTTCTTTTCTCCTTGATTTAACTTTGTCACAAAATTCTGTGACGCTCTCATCACTGCTACATACAGTAAGCTTCATGAGTTATTTCTACCTCCTGCTGAGGAATTAGTCAATGATTAAGGTTGCCTAACCATACTACACTCCACTGCCCCTCAAAAAAAAAAAAAAAAAACATGAACACTGAACCTAAAGCCTTTCCCTGGTTTAATGAGTGCACATATTCTGTCACAATAGGAGACAGCAGTCCAAAGGATGCAAAGAATGTAGATGTTCCTGAATTTGCCACAATTTCCCCATCCTCTTTAATCTTATAAACTCTGACTTTACGTTTTCTTTTTTAAGTGACAATACTGAGGCTTCCTTGCACTCTTTTCTCTCAGAAAATAGGGAATATCACACACCAGCTTTCCCATTATGGCTGTGATCTCTCAGTTTCATTAGTATGCCATTCTAACATATAGCATCAATCATGAATGAAATTTTCATCTGGCCTTTAGACACTCTTCCCACTGAATTTCTCCAAGAGGTCATGAAAATAATGAGTCCAGAGACTTCTAACCAGCCCAATGGAATAAGGGACCCTGGTGTTCAACCAAGAATATGTATGTGTGAAAGGAACTTCTTACCCAGGACATGAGGTGACTATTCTAGATTAAAACCTCCGATGAAGGCCAAAACAGCCAAAGCACATGTCCTATACTGGTCCCAATAAATCTCAAATCTTCTACTTGGACTGCTGCAAATTCTGTTTTAAAGTGGGATTGTCATTTCACAACGTTACCCTGTTTCTGGTAGTTTCTCCAAGAGGTTGTTGCCACACTTGGCCCACACCTTTTACACATCACAAAAAGCTCAATTCTTGTTCCGTTCCCCTTCTTCAAACGTACTATTACTTCAGCCCTACCTGAAGTAACAAAATCCCAGTCCCACTAATCAGTCCCTGATTAATTACAGATCAACCGCCAAGCTACCATTCTTGTCCACAATGCAATTAGAGCTATTGTTTCATATGCATTTCAGTAGAAAGTTATTAGGTTTCAGAGCTCACTACTACTTGCTCCACAAACAACCTCTTGATTGCATCTGTGAGAACAGTATAATTCTCGTTTTTAGCAATCAGAGCTTACTGACAACTTTCTAAAACTCTTCTGAAGGATTATTAATCTTCAGCCTTGTCCTTGCAGCATTAATAAGTCCATCAGCATATTTGCCTTGTCATTACCACTGGCTTTAGTTTGTCTGGCCATGTCTGACCCACCAAAATATGCCTTAAATAGTCTTACTCTATGACCCTGGACGAAGTTCTCAGAAATATCCTTATATTGACCCTCACATTCCTCACATTCAGCACACATTCCCTGCACCTCCCCTTTTTGCAGCATAATTTAGAGGTTGGATATTGGACAAAAAGACTGTTACACAACATTCGACCCAGGGGGTAAAGTCAGTCTGGCACACAGCCGAAGTTGTTAAGATGCATGGCTTTTTCTCCAAATTCTGTCCTGTCAGTCAGTGGAGTAGTTCCAGTAGTTTTTGTGACTTGACAACATCATCTACAGCGATTTTATGGGCTCTGTTCTTCCCAAATAAGGGCTGAGCTGTCTTAAGATCAGCAAAATAATGCATCTGAATTACGATTAGAGCCATAAATTGATTTGCTGATGTATTGGGCTGATATTGGCCTCTAATTATTGAGTATTAGCCAGTTCTTGTGGTCCATTTCCAATGTGACCCCACCTACATACAGTATAAACAATCCTGAAAACCTTCAAACATATTTTGCTCGTGCTGAACATTTTGTTCATTGTTAACTCTATGAATGAATTTCGCTATCTTTGAATATGTTTGGTGGATGATTCTACATTTAGGAGGTGTTTAGTGTTACATACTGGTCAAAGTGTTGTTTTAGAGGCTTTACACCCTGACAAGATGAAAATTTTATGCAGGTACATACTGCATAATTGTATTTATTTTATTTTTTTCATGAAAACAAAATCATTTGAAAATATTGAATATTATCAGGGAATGTGATCCATGGCCTTGTCTCTCCAACTTGAATTGTACTCATTAGCACTTCATGCACATACAGGATAGCATTACAAACATATTATCCAAAAAAAAAAAAAAAAAACAACTTGAGGAGCTGATTTGTGGTATAATGCACAAAGTATCCCTGTGTTAATGGTGTGTAACTTTAGGTGTGCCCCCCAGATGACTTTTGACCAGGGTAGGTGTGGTGTGAATATCCACTCTGTGGCTGCAGGCAATGCCTGCTACTGGAAACACCCAGTCAACAGTACCATTACCCCTTATGGCATGATGAGTCATTCACCCCCATGCCTGATTTAATTTACAAGCTCACGTGTGAGAATCTGCCTTACTTCCCATCCACGTGAACCCCTTGTGAAGAAAAACATTTTCTTGTCTCCCCAACTCAATCACCCATTACATCTCAGATCAAAGCATTATCAGCTCTGCCCTCAAGACATGACTATCCTATGTTCAGTAGAGTATGATAGCAGCAAAGGCCCAAATGAGAAAAGTCTTGCTTTTTCTGCAGGAGAATAGTGGTTACGTTGCATTTAAATGCAAAATTACACTAATTTTTAGTTTTTTAACTAAAACTAATAGCATTTTACTCTTCTCCCCAGGCTCTTGGGTCATCATTTTTGTATTCACATGTGTCATGGAATACAATGATATTCTAATTGAGCACTACTAACATGAGCTGTTCATATCTTGTCATTTGCACTGTTTTCATATATGTACGTTAAAGGACCATGAAGAGGGGACCATCAACAGGCAAACACATATAGTGCTGTAACAACAGTAAATATCAGTGTGTTCAGTTAGAAATGGCATGCTCAAGACTGAAAAGAAACCACACAGTCTGGCATGTGTAGCTATGAAAGATGTGTGGTTGCCATAGAAATTGTCATTGGAATCTTGTAAGACCAACATGTGTGCAAATTGATGAGGTTAGAGGTGATTCATGTCCTTGTTTCTCTGCCTCTAATGGTTCTCATTACTGCTGTATGCACATACAGGATGAGATGATAACCTGTCACACTAAAGCCCTGGGTAACTATGTAGACACTTGTAGAAAATTTACATAAAGTACTTATAAAGGTGTAAGTGGCATGTTCCCTCTGCCCCACTGGTTTGGTGCACGTTGGGAGAGTGCAAATGGTGGGATAATGGGGTTTATACATTTTGGCAATAAACAATTATCACCACAATTGGCATGGTTCACCCTATGGGTAGCAATACACACAATCGATTTTGAGATTTCAAGTTTGGCATTTTGGCCTAAAGGTGGCACTAGAGGAAAGATGACACCAAAATTGAAAGGGTTCATTCTCTGGGAAACACACATAGAAATACTTGGCATCCATCCATTACATTTAGTTACAGGTTGTCCACCAGTCAGATCTTTGGCCTTAGGGTGGCACTACAGGAAAGGATAGAGAGTCACTTCCATAACACAGCATAACACAAGACATTTTGTGTCCAAAACTGACATTTGGGCCTAAGAATGCCACTATAAGAAAGTCACCAAAGTTACAGGGTTCATCTTCTGGGGAGCACAGGTACATTTTTCCCATAAGTTAATATATATGATATAGGTATGTTTCAGGTAGGTTGGTAGGTATGTTGTCTGTATGTTTCTGTATTTGTACGTGCTGTGAAAACAAGTTTCCTGTGGGACAATAAAGATTATATCTATATCTATCTAATACACAGATCAATACACTGGAATGAGGCCATTTTAAAGTAAATTGTTCCCTAACTCTCCATTACTTCTTTAATTGAAAGACAGTTTAAGACAAATGTGATTTTTTTTCACCTGTCATGACACTACATAAGAATTTACAACAACATAGGCTGATGACTACAATATGATATTATTTCAAGTTTTAATGAACAAATAATTATGTGCACGGTTGCCTGAGCATGCAGAAGTATTTTTGCTGAGCAGTTTTGTGGGCTTTAGATGAAAGGCAGTACATAACAGCACTGTCAGCTTCATGAATCACTAAAAAAAAATCTTTGGTGAGATAAGCCATTAAATCCTAACATGACAAGTACCAATTGGTATGATTGCACTGTGAACTTCCACTGCTTTCACCACTGGGGGTCAATTATGGTTACTGTGTACACAGCAGGACATTACTGGGAGTGTACTAGAGTTGTACAGCTCAGCAGGGGGGCTATAATTCCTTGCAGGGAGCTTTGGAATGGCAAAGGGGCAAAGGCAAAGGCATAGCTGGCATTTTTGAACAGTTAACACATTTCTTATTAAATCTATTTAGCAAAAAAGGTTCATTTAAGGCCTATGTTTTCTACAGTGAACACATTCCAGACCCCCTGTGTGTCCCCTTTATGTGGAAATTGAAAGTCATTGTCAGGGTGACAAAGGCTATAATGCCAAACAGTATAACTAAATTCTCTACATTTTTTTTCCCTTCTTCAAGTGATTACTCACCTGGCCCTCTATAGAACAGCAGCATGAGATTGTAACTGAGCGACAGCTGTTTTATTTGACTTGTAAAATGGGAAAAGGATCAAATCCCCGGTTAGAGAGGGTGTCATACTGCAGCATGTAGCGGTGAGTTTGGCTGCATAGCAGTCCTACTGATGACATCTATCAAGTAGTAAAGTATTCTGGCACTAGAATCTGCTAGTGCCAGAGTCTTGTTTACTCCAAAGAAATGACAAAAATTAAAGGTGCGCTGTACAAAATTTCTGGTGTTTGATTGAAATGACGGAAACATGGAATAAGCACATAATTTATCAGTGACTTGGACTGACAATTAGGACTTTTTCGAACCCCCCATCAAGTTTTATGCTTGTAACACATTTTATGTCAGTTGAAAGTGTACTGACTTCAATAAACTTTTTGAATAGTTTTGAATAGTGAAATTAGTGCAGTTTGTTCTATTTTTATATTAAAATCTCATTATTTTTACACCCTGGAAAACAGAAAATCTTCCTTGGTGACTTCATTGTGTTGTTCACATTAAAATTCCCATCAATAAAACCATCACAGACTTTTGAACAAGCCAGTCCCCTCAATCCCTTCCAGCTGGCTGTCTCTCCCTGAGTGACGTCCCATTAGTGTGAATAATCCCTCCCTGTGTTGTATCCTGAACTAAGATACTGGTTTAACCAGAAAAAAAGATCACAGAGGAAGTAAAGAAGTAAGAAAGAAGATGCTGTCGACATGCTCTCCATGTTTTAATCCACTTGTCTGGTTTGTTATGGTTAGCCTTGCTTTGCTCTGCTTTGATTTTTTGATATTTTTCCACACTTTTTTTTTATAAATGTGCCATTCTGTCATACAGAATTCTTAATGGCCAACTCAGTGTTTATGACTGGATATACTCAAGGGCAAGTTTTACCTTTAGTTGGAAGGGTTTTCCATTTCTTTGCCTCCCAGTTTCCTGCACTTAGTGACCCAAACCCATGTAACTTAGTTAAGTGGCTAACCCAGTAATGAAATAAGGCCTGTGTGCATTCGATAAGGTAAAATACAATTACATTGTGTTAGAGCATTCATCAACTATGTCTCTTGAAAACGTGCTGCCAGGCAAGCAGGCAATAACACTTCACAGCAGGTACTGCAAAACCTGAGCAGGAGCTAAAGGTAAATGCTGATACATTCCAAAAACAAAAAACAAACAAACAAACAAAAAAAAGTTGGATGGTTATGAATTGATTATTGTTTTGAATGTAAATGAAGCTTTAAAGTGAAGTGCTTAAAATATACCCAGGAGTAACTATATGTGGTAAGGTTTAGCTATTTTGTAACCCTTCAAATTTTTGTTATTATACTGTCAGGCATGTAATTTCAAACTGGGTTCACAAAATGAACCCAAACAACAAAGGATTTTTGCTAAGACTGAAAACATTAGTGAATGTGTTCACACATTTACATGCACTCTGGGAAAAACATAAAAAAATAAAAATAAATAAATAAATAAATAAAAACAAGGACTTTACAGAAAAATATATAAATGTTTGAATGTATCTTAAAAACTGGAAGCTGTTTTCATCACATTTCTGAGACGGATGGCCCACCTCCCCTGAGAGGCACTGTGCACATTTCCAGCCACTTTATTACACACACCTCCTTGCTTGAACAAACAGGTCGCTCCTGCAGACAGTAAACTGCATGACTATGACTCAGTGTAAAGTGTAAAACATGCAGACAGGGTCCAAAGGTCCAGTTACTGTTTGACTAAATGTTAGAGTCGGAAAGACTATGTATGTGACTTTGAAGATGACTTGAGCTCTACTGTCAGATGTGCCAGTTCCAGCATCTCAGAAACAGCTGTCTTCCTGATTCTGGCACACTAAAATGTCTGCAGTTTACTGAAAATAGTGACACAAACAAAGCACATCCAATCAGTGACAGTCTTGCTCCAGTGATGAGAGGAGAATGGCAAACCTCGTTCAAGGTAACAGGAGGGCCACAAGCACACACAGCTTGTTTTAACAGTGATTTGCAGGGAGGGATATCAGAGTGCACAAATCATTGAACCTTGAAGCAGCGAAATAAGGCAGCTGAACGAGTCCACACACTGAATTAAAATGCGTCCCCAAAATGGTGGGTGAATCTGAGCACCATTTCAATCCCATAAGGATTTGCATCAGGATAGATCTTGATCACGTTTACATTACATTCTGGAAAGAGGGTTCTACAGACTATGTCTTTTCATTGTTATTACTTGATCTGTCCAGCACCTAATCTAATCCAATCCAATACAAATGTTCTGCCATAAAGTTTCCTTTTCTGATGCCTATAATGCTCAGATTTTCTTTTTGTCACAGGAATAGAGGTTTTCATTCAGTTCAATGTTTGGCATTGAGCTCACAGTTAGTGGTGCTGTGGTACTGGACTGCATTTTATTGAGAGGTTTTTCCAATATTGTGTCCCCCCTCATGCATTTAAATAGGGATAATATAATGTAGTCCAATATGAGACATATTCTCCACAATGTCAACAAAAACTGAACATTATTAAAAGGTAGAGTTTATGGCAGAGCTATTTCATTGAACTGCATTAGATTGTACAAGTAGACCTAATGAAGTGGACATTGAGTGTATATTGGACTGCATGCTCTGTTCCTTCTCTTGTTTATAAAGCAGCAGAGGACCATGCTGTAAAAACTCCTGCCAATTCTTACAGGAAAATTGAATGACAGTTTGAGTTTGACAAAGGATACCTCACAACAAGAGTTCAGCTCTGTAAGAACCATTGTTACTATACCCAGATTGTTGAAGACTGGAAATGCATCGTCTGGTCCAACAGTCTCAATTTCTGTGGCACCATGGTGACAACAGGGTCATAATTCGGCATGAAATGTGTAAACCCAGAGCGCTGCCTTTCATCTTGCCTTTTGTCAGTGCTGCACGTTGTTGATGGCAGTGGTTTGGGGAATGTTTTCTTAGCACACTGCGCCCCTGTTCGGATAATTATTGTCGCTGTTCAGGTGCATCAATTTATGTCACCGTGTACCCTTTTTCAAATAGGTAATGGGAGATAATGTGCAATGTCACAAAACACACATCTTCTCAAGATGGCTCCAGGAATGAGGTGGAGTGGGATTTTTGCAAATTGAATGTGCCAAAGTCTGCAGGAGCTGAATGGCATTATCAGATTCCAGCAGAATGTCTGCAGCACCATGTTGAATCTACACCTTGAAGAACAACTGTATATCTGACAGGTGACGTGGTCAGAGGCCGATGCAAGCTTTGTAGGCCTGCAGCAAAATATAGAAACTGACTGACTGGACACTAGTTGAGATTAGACCTGTGCACAACAAGCAAAAAAAATCTATACAGCTGGCTATAGTAATATTATTTTTCCACAATGCTGTATCAAGTCTCTATAGCCCCTTGTATCGATACCTATTGTTTATGCACTTAATGTTCATATGATGGTAATATATTTTAGTGCACTGTGTTAAGTAAAGGCATTGTACTAATTCTGTTTTTTAATCAGTTTTTCACTCAAATGAGCCTAACATCTATATTCTGTTAGTGTACCCATGTGTTATGCATTAGGTGGTATTTTAGGCTCTGTTTATACATTTTCTGCCACTTCTGCAAGACATTGTAATGTATCATGATATAAATTCTATCGTGATACATATTGTATTGTGAAGTCCTTGCCAAAACTCAGCCCAAGAAGAGATCAAGCTGTTCAGCTGCTGAATCTGTAACTCGAAAGTCTTCTGTGAAATACTTGTGCTGTTCAGACTCCAGCAGTCTTCGCCTCCAGTGGTGAGAGTGTTTCTCAAAACAAACATACCGGCGGGAGATTATGTTTTGCAGGGGCTTTGTTGAGCTCCCACTTACCTCTGAACTAAGGCAGCACAACACAGGGCTCGCCATATGGAACAGGCCGTACTGTGCCTGACATTTAACGTGCAGTGTTTACTTCTCCCTCTTCTTTCCCCCACCGAGAGTAAAACAGATCCTATAATGGTCATATCATGCTTCAGTGCAGCACTACATGGGTTCAATTTTTTTTTTTGTGTATGTCGAAGGATGGGGTTGTCTCAGAGTTGTGTCACGGACTCGTCTATATTTTCTTGTGCCTCCCATATACAGTGTTTTCCTGTACATGTTTAAGCACTAACCATGATTCTTGAAGCTCTATCTCTGAAACTATTAACACTTATACTCATTGCATTTACCAAGTGTGTCAAACTGAATGCACATTCTCTGCTTTACACTCAATTTGTTGTTCTATAACACACTTTTTGCAAAACTGCGGTCTCTATATTGCTTCACTATTTTGCCAATTTCCTTTCTACATTTGCAAACACTTTTACATAAATAATGAGTTCACTTACAAATCAGAGCTTAAGCCACAAGTAAACATTAGGTTTGGGCAACAATGGATGCCAGTTTTGCACAGAGAGGAAGGGGGTGAGAACTAGAGGAAGATGAGTAGGAGGAAGAAGAGAACGAGGAGAAAGAAGAAGACGATGAGGAGGTGAAGAAGTCAGATAAAGTCTTATGGCCAAACCCACAAAGAGGGCAAGATATAGCCTTTTTTTTGTTGTTGTTGTTGTTTTTCTTCTGTGTTTTTTTGTCTTACAGTGGAACATTTTGAGAAAAAAAAATGTTCCGCTTATTTGAACCGATATTGTGTTACGTTCACAACACACATCCATACTTTACACATTTAGATATCTGTGTATACGTGTGTGTTTAGTAAGACAAAACTTTATTGCAAACTGCTGCCCTACATATAGAAAAAGCAAAAGCCACAGGTGTACCATACTGACACTAAAACACGTTTTAAGAGTTTGATGAATTTTGTAAGAAGTGAATGCTTTTGCAAGAGATGTAAAATAATTTGCTGGGTAGTGGTTGGTGAAAGGTTTTGTGGTTTGAGTGACAAAGACCTGCAGGAGCCACAGACAGAGCCGGTCTTACTTGGTGAATCCATGCCTTGTTCCTGTCAGAGCTCCACACACACAAGAACAGAAAAAGGGGCAGCTGGCATCAACTTACCTGCCATCTAGCCTTGCAAGTTGCTCCCTTTGTTCCCACAAAGATGGCCACCTTCCAGGCATCTATGAAAGGGGGTTGAAGACATACAGTGCATTCATGGAAGAAAACGGGAAAAAAAAAAAAACAGGTAGTTTTCCCTCCTGGTCCTGGAGGTCAGGCCGAGTTTACTGGAGCAGGCCAGCCTCAAATTAGAGGCTTTTTTTTTTTTTTTTTTTTTTTTTTTTTCAGGGGAAAATGTACTCCTAGTAGCACAGTGGAACTGACAGCTCCTTCTTGACAGAGACACATGTGAATTTAAGGCTCCATGTAGTTTACAGTTTCTGGAAGTCTACAAGACAAGCAAGAGGGCTTGTTAAAATATTGGAAGTACAGAACTGCGCCTGTCTAAATAATCATGAATAAATTTAGTGAGCACTGGACATTTTTCAATTCTTTAAACATATATTCTCTGTTAAATAATTTCAATCATTTCCCTGTCATTCAGCAGCACAGATTTAGTATCTTTGGAAACCTTGGGATCTCCACTTGGATGTAGAATAAACTTCTGAGGGTTTCACCAAAGCGGTATGCATATGTAATGACAAACCCACGGGTGGCACCAATGGACGTGAAATGGTGAAAGATGCAGTATGGCATAATGTCGAAAGGGCAAATCCATCCGAGTGATTTGCTATTTTGCTTTAGGTGCAATAATTACCTCATAACAATATATGGTGTAGCATTCTCTAAGTTTCCACTGATATATATTACCAGATACCTTGGTGTCATTAATACAGACCATGCACTTGGCCAGTGTTGCCAACTGCAGCTGTAATATGGAAGATCACTTATCTGCTCTAAGGTAACCAAAATTTGTGGAGACAAGCAAAATAGTTCTGATTTATTTACTACTTGATTTATTTACTATTTATTTATCCAAACAAAGATCCAAAAACATGATGCTCAAAAGCAGACACAACAAAAGGGAGCTTTTTCAGAGAGCAGGGTGGTGGCAGAGAGAGGACCTGGGTTCACACCTCAAGTCAGCGAGCATCTGCCTTGCTGAAGTGCCCTTGAGCAAAACACCTGAATGCCTACAGCTCCAGGGGTGATGATCTGCAGCTGCCCCTTCACTCTAACCTTCCTATGGAAGAGGGGAAGTGAGACAAGTGCCACCATACATTTTTTATTCAACAAACACCTGAATTTAGCAGAGTCAGCACACACATTTATTGTTTTATTTGAATCCCTGTCACCAGTAAAACACAGTAAACAGTAAACAGCACAAAAACAACTGACACTCATAAAAGGGACAGCTCAGTGATGAGACTTTAATAAATACAAATATCTTTTATGTCCCAGGGGATTTTCTTATTTTAAAAAGGTTAGCTACATTCTATGCAATATATCATCAAACACATGTACAGAATAATAGTCAATAAAATATACTGTAACTTATCAAAGCAATATAAAAATGTAACTTGCAGTTTAAATATTTGTTGTTGTTGTTTTTTTCCCTTCGGTCTAAGCACATCTTTGGTGAATAAGTTATAAGTAAAGGCATTTCACATCGTGCATAGAACTTGTCCATCCAAAGCTATATCTTATAACATATTTCAAACATGGTCATAAAATGCATTTGGCATACCTAGCTGTAGTGAAGTGTATGCTTGCTTTGCTTTGCTTTTTGTCCTTGCTTCATCAGGCTAGGACAGTGAATAACTAATCACAAAATACCATTGCAAAATCATGTTGTCTTTTATCTTTTGTTGATCTCAAACATGAGTCCTAGTCTTGTAGAGCAACTCCCAACTCTGCAGTGTCTCAGCCTCGAGCCAGTTCACTGTTTCCTTTGGCACAGCACGCCACAAACCACATGACGTGTCACTGACAGGCCGTGCTATCCATCCACTGCAGAGTACATCCATTACACCAGCTCACAGACGACCTCTTCCCCTGCTTTCGTGATCTTATTACAAGGAGTCTATGCGTCTTCTGGCGAACACTGCAGACATGCTTTTTACTATGCCCTTGAATCCCAAAGGCCTCTTTGTGGCTGACTTTGAATCCTTCATCCTGTCCACCAGCCCATGAAAAACCATGAGCACGCTGTGGTAGTTCTCAGCCGCTGAAACCTCATAGAAATGGCAGTCTGTGGTGAGAGCCAGGAGCCTACCCTCCTCGCTCTGGACCGTCCGTCTGTGGTGTAGGTCCCTCTTGTTCCCCACAATCACTATGGGCACTTTGCCTACATTTAGGTAGTCTTTGATGGATTTGATAGTCTGTATGAGCCTGCTGACGGAGTTGAAGCTGGCCCTGTCGCAGATGCTGTAGACGAGAACAAAGCCGTCTGCCCACTGGACCCTCTTCTCAAACAGCGATGTCTCCATGGAGAGATCCTGTAAAATCACACATGGAATTTCATCTGACAGTATACACAAGAGCAGAAGTTTTCAATCTCTTTTGTAATGCACACAAGGAAGCAAATTCCCTGAGGGCTTTGATAATGAAAAGGAATTTTTGTTTATGTGAAGTGTTAAATTGCTCAGATGTCAGCAGATTCAAAGCGGTGAGATTAAAACATGAAATAATAACTCAGAAATTTTTATTGTAATTTCGACAGAATTAACATAAACCCCCCAGAAGTCCCTCAAGGACCCCTGAAGATCCCCAAACCCAACTTTGAAACCCACTTGACAACACAACACCAGCTTACCAAGATCTTATTTTATATACATAACATCATTAGTAGCAGAAATAACTGACTGCAGCAGTCTTAGAGGAGTTACAAATTCATGTCCTCTTACCTCAGAATAAGGTGAATCCCAAATATTGAGCGTGATTTCTCTTCCATCCACCATAAAACTGCGGCTGTAGATGGATTCTGTGAGGAAGTTGATGAATGGGACAGTGCAGTGATAGTGAGTGACGAGCTGCAGTTCAAAGACAAACAGCCAAGCAGTCTGAAACACCTTATAAACTGAGATGGATACTCACCAATATCTCCATACTCTCCAATAAATCTCCGAGTCAAGAGCCGCACCGTTAATGCTGAGGAAGAGAGAAAAAGGGCATCAAACTCACACAGTCAACAGGTGCAAAGCAAATTGCCTATATTTTCATGTATGTTTTGGAAAAGAGAGATTTTTACCTGATTTACCAACGCTCTCCGTCCCCATAACAATAATGTTGGCATCCATGATCAATTAAGCTCCATCTGAGACTTTCGGCGCAGGAAACTGTACTGCTGTTGCGGCTGGATCAGCGCTTATTATAGGCGGGCGGGCGGACGGCGTGGGCGTGGGCGAGCAAACATCAACAACAACAGATTCAATAAGGTAAACCATGTGGTGCCTCGCTCACGTTACCTGACCTGCAACACATCACATGGGAAGAATAAAGATGAGGCAGGCTGGATGGGAATCCAAAATCACTCATTTAGGCTCTTGAAAGGGGCTTTTTCTGTTTACCCGTGAAGGTTACAGTGACGTTTTGTACTTTACTTTACTTTTGCCTTTAATGTCCTGTGGTGTCGCTGTCTATTTCCTAGAATGTTCTCGTAGGATATTACTGTATCCCTGCTACAGCCTTGCTGTGATATTTGTAGCTCTATAATATCCCTCTAATGCTGTATCACATAACTACAATACATCCATTACTACAGATTATTTATTTATTTTTGTTATTCATATTGTATACTGTTACTATTGCTTTAGTAGAGCTAGTGGTGTCTATATACGACATTTAGAAGTAGGTGAGACAATGCCTGGCATTGAGGAAAACCATACAGCCTGCTTAACTCTCACTGCAAATGGCCTGAGGAACTGCAGCTCCCAGCTCTTCTTCCCCTCTTCTGTTTTTTTAATACTGTCTGCAGAGGATGGATCGATGGTGATGTTTAATAGATGGAGCAAATAGTTTTGTTTTTGTTTGTCGTCATCTGGTGACATCTCAAGACGTCTCCAGGTAGCCTACTTGCAGTCACCACTGATCCATTTCACCTACTGTTGCAATGCTACGGGTGACCACCAGGGGGAAGCAGGGTTCAGTAAATGGCTGGTTACTCTAATTGTACTTCCTGTAACCACCAAAGGCAGACGAGGCGGGACAGGACCTGATTGGCTGAGTATAAACAGGCGCTCGGATAATTGGCTTTCTGTGGACCCGGGCAAAGCTGCACCACCCACCTGACTGTGTGTGTGTGTGTGTGTGTGTGTGTGTGTGTGTGTGTGTGTGTGTGTGTGTGTGTGTGTGTGTGTGTGTGTGTGTGCGTGTGTGTGTGCGTGTGTGTGTGCGTGTGTGTGTGTGTGTGTGTGTGTGTGTGACAGAGAGAGAGAGAGAGAGAGAGAGAGAGAGAGATGTAAACGTGAAGCACAGGCCACACAGGCTCCAGCCATTCTTAACCATGTCAAAATGTTTTATCTTCTATCATTATTAATTTATGTATTTGTCCACTATTTGAACTTTTACAGTGACAAGCTCCTCAGTGGAAAACAGCCACTTTGCTTTAATAGTAAAACCTGATGTCATGAGCATTTCATACTGCCTGAAAACTGTGGCAGATGCTTACTTAAATACCATAGTTAGTCATTTCACAGTGTGTATGCTGCTTGCAGTGCACATGAAAAAGGTAGGGGTGACTGTTTAGGTGACCTCAACAATAATCAAGCAATACTTCTGCTTCTGCTTTTATTTGTTCAGTGGAGTTTTACCCTTTGTTTTAAAATAACACTGCACACACTAAAATGTGTACCCATGTCTCACAGGAGAAGCGTGTTCATAATTTATTTTCTATAACAGTAAGTGTCATGGTCTTGATGTCTAATCCTTGTTTGTTAGTGCATCCAGTGTGTGTGCACTTTGTAATAGATAGAAAGTGATGAATTAAAACTGTACAATGGGTATCCTAAAGTAATGGGAATGTATGCTCTATTAAAGTAAATATATGGTCCTTAAATGTCTTAATTTATCATTGTGAAAGGAATAAGCAAGTGCAGCACTGACATTTGTAAATGAACCCATTAACAGTGGGAGATAAATAGGACCGCAATGCAAGCGCATTTATAAAGCATATGCAGATATTAGTAATGCCAGGAACAAATGCATCTTAATTTGCCTCATGATTTGATGAGATGATTAGATTTTGTAGAGCCTGAGCATTCAGCAATTACCCATTCTAAAATGAAAAGATATATAATAAACTCATAACATGATCCATTCCTACTAATAATTACTTCAACATTAACAGCAGAGTTATAATTCTGTAAATTACCATTCACACGTGCCAATGTGAGTGTTTATCATCAAGTTGTAATGCTTTATAATGGATCAAAGAGACCAATCCTTGCCTTCTCCTCACTGTCAGAATCCATAACCTTTATCATCATTGCACCTCTGTGTGAAATGCAGCACAGATGTCAGAGGCACTTTAAGTTTCCTTACCAGCCAAGCGCCACATTCTCGCATGAACATTCATATCACAACGAGATACATAAGGTGGTGAGAAAAAGATGTGGTCACAAAGCGCACTTTGCCAAAGCAAACAATTCCACAACAAATTAATTTCTGACATAAACAACATATGCTCTATTGCTGGCAGCACTCGGTTTTCTTTATTGAATAATTTACATACAGCACACCCTTCACATGTTGACATAATGCGGCTCCATCAAGATCAAAAAAGCATACAGAATAACTTCTTTAATCATTTCTCTTAAGTAAATGTGGACACGTTTGTCATATTACATCATCCTGTTGAATCTACACGATTATCAGATGCAGTTTTGAATCAAAAAGCGCAACTATGCATCATCAGCGTCTCTCAAAAGCAGTTTGTTTTTGTTTTAAAATACACCAAAGTAGATTTTTTTCAGAAATCTATGCTCATGTCATAATGTATTTCATTCCCTTACATTACAAACCCTGGATGCCCCCAATTAAATTTGCCTGATGAAGTCTAATGAAACTCTAAAACTGAATTGAATGTAATTCTGAGCGTCATGAGATGAAAATATTGGCTGATTGGTATTCTAAAGTATTTCACTGTATTTGTTACTTTACTGCAGACTTCCTTATCTCTTACCACAAGTCGATGCAATTTCTGCAGAACAGAAGCGATGACATCAGCTGACATTTTTGAAATGAGCCGTTATGTAAATGTGCAATACTCAACAGTTTACATACACATAATTTAGGAAGTCCTTTCAACTAGGAAGTTGTTTCATCACAGTGTGCGTAGTAAATACATTGCGTATGTTGCACTGAACAAGGACATAAATGTAAATGACGCTGCATAAAGGGCTATCCTTAATGTTTTTATGTATGTATTTGTTTTTATGTATGTATGGAATTTGTAAAGATTTTATGAGCAAGAAATGCATTATTTTCATACTTTGTAATTCTTTAATATCCACTAGTGTTTAAATGCTCAACAAGACTTTGGAAAAAGTGTAAATATTACAGTCTGATCACATAAGAAGCACTCAGTATTAATGTATTTTGGTTAATTCCACACACATTTAAGAGTATGTTAAAATTCAAATCTTTCTTTTTCCCCCCTAAGAAATTTCAGGAATGAGGAGACAAAGCCATGCAACATTAAGTTGTAGGTCTATATAGCATATGCTCTGCTGAAAAGGTCTTTTCATGAAAAGCTGGTTCACAGGAAGCTGCTTTGGCTGTGTGTGCTTATGCAAATAAATCTTCTTATGGACTTAAGTTACACTTACTTTACATGTTTGATAATTCCACTTTCTCCCTGTTTCAGTGCTGTGATAAGAAAATAAACTGGAAAATATCCTCCTGATAAAAGACACCGTGTGACAGGCCTTATTCAAATTTACATTTGAGTTGCTATTCCGTTTGAAATACACCACTTCAAATGGAAAAGGGATAAAGCTGAACCAAGTGAAACGGCAGCAGTTGTTCAGAAATGTGCACATTAAAGTTATGTTATGTTTAATTTATGTTCACGTTCACTTTGTTCTAAGCTCAGGCCATTCATGTTCAGCTCATGCTAAAGCTATTATGCCATTTAAGACTGTGTCTTAGTCAGCAACTAAAAGAGGAAAATCCACATTTTTTTTTTTTTTAAATGACAAGGAAAATGCTTGTGTCACACCTCCATGAGAAGATGCAGATGCAGGACTCTGTGGCCATGCTTCATCCCACATGACCAGTCAGAGCTTCCCACCTGTGCAGCGGGAATCATTGATCTAGATACTAAAATATGGCTGAGACATTTTAGTCTGTGCCACAGACATGGAGCTGTAGAAACCATCATGTTTTCCTGGCATGGCAAACATATTTTGCTACAGCCAGTAGCCTCTCTATGTTCAGTTCCTTGACGAACTATACGCCTTATGGCTCATTTATACTTCACGTTAAGTACGGATATGGGTAGCACCTTCTGTCCATGCTCTGCGTTCATTTCATCCGTATTTCTGCACATTTTCATGAAGCTTACACATCTGGGTAAACCAGAGCCGCACCACCTCAAATTGTGGGGGCAGTGTGATAGTTCAAGAGAGACCGGTCAATGAACAAGACATGAAGAAGTCAATCGCTTTCGTCTCTTTGTGGTGAGTCCATTATTTCGACCTCGCAATGCTTTTTGTTGTCAGATACTTTGGACTCTGCGCTGCCCTCTAGTGGATTTATCACTTAACATCCATGCCAATGAAAAGGACGCATCGCAGCATGTGGGCAGAAACTTTTACAACGTTTCAAACAGGCATCTCAATTTTCGCACGTAAAGCGAGAGTAAATGAGCCTTTAGTCCTCATCAATATTGCACTGCAGCCATCCATACTGTAAATGTCTTCACAATTATGTTTTTTTTTGTCCTGCACGATATGAAAAGTTCTTGAAGGCGGCTTTAAGTGAGAACCTTTAGACAAAGTGACAGAAAAAAGAAAACGCGCATAATCTGGTATATGTGAATTAGGCTGATGGTGAGAACCATGAAGACTTAGCCATCAAAATGTATGCTTACTCTCTTTTATTTATTTATTTATTTATTTGTCAGTTTAGTGTAAAAGGTCCTTACTCAAATGAACCCTCAAGAATTTTGCATAGTGCACATTAATAAAAAGAGAAAATAAGAGAAAATTGAACATAAATTAAATCACATTAATTAAACATTAAACATTGAACATAGATTAAATCACTTTCAAAAAGATGTCCATGTAATAAAATTTGGGCAACATTTTATTTTAGGGTACATGTGAGTTTTAGTAATTTATTAGCTCTGTACTGGGTATTATTATCTACTTAATAGCTCATCATTTTGAATGCCTTCTGTAAACTATTAGTTAGGAGTTTTTCCTCAATAAGCCCATAATCAATGCTTAGTAAAGGTAATAAAGTTAAGTAGTTACACCTGAATCAGACACTTTTATATCATTTTCTCAGTATGGGTCCGGTAAGGAACTAAACACACACAGCGCAAGAACAGTTACTCGTCACACAGTTACTCGTCCAGTTAACCGTCTTTATTAATGTCTAACTAAACAAACAAGAACAGATCAAGGCGATAAGCTGACAAAATCAGCAAAGAAGTTATAAGCAAAGGAAATTTTGTCAATATTTGACTGTAATAAATTCAGCATTACACTGAGCTAAATCAACATTACATGGCCTCCATCCCAGAGATAGTTCTGTTATAATTATGTTAAGACGGTATTAAGATGCTCACACATCTGACTTAAGAGAAACAGCTGATATTAACCATAACATCATGAGACTTAAGGACATTTGCTCTTTTATTTATCTTTTTATATTCTGTACATTGATTAGCCCTTGGGAATATTTTTAGAACAAATAGACGCTGCATAAAAACTTGTATGTTACTTTAGACAGCCATAGACAAAACATTACAGTCTCAAGCGAAAGCTAATGAGCTTTTTTTTTTCAGATCACTGTTATGAGTTGTCTGCAGCTGATAACACTGAAGGCATCCATCATCGGCTGCCACTTATACACTGATGCACTCATTAGACAGCTGTGATGTAGCACTGTAAAAAGGGGAAGAGCAGCCCATTAGCATGTCATTTCCCAGACAGGAAGGAAGCTTTCAAACCAGCAGCTTCAGAATTACAGGATGGGGACAAAAGACCCGGGCACACCACCTTCCATATACTATTGAAATAATGCTCCGATGCCAGTAATAGAGGAGGAAGCGCCACAGCCCAAAAGTATGAAATTGATGTAGAGCAATAATTAAACAAAGGCTATTCTTTCTTGTGCTAAACTATGTGTTTAGTTTGCAGCATCAAAAGAAAACACGACAAGTTTGAGTATTTGTCCAGATGCCATTATATCAATCAAACTTCCTATGCAAAAAATGCAATGGCATGTCACAAGCTGATACCATTTTGCAAAGAAAAAAATAAGTGTTTCCCAGGCTGTTTGTTCCAACGCGACTGAGTTTGTCAAGCAACCATATGTTCACATGTTGCTTTTACACTGCAGTTTGGCTTCAGGAACGGTTGTGCGCTTAGTGGGAGAGGTACTGAATGAATATTTCATGGAATAAATATGGTAAGTGGTTTGTAATGGTCCCTAAATGGTCCTCAGGATTACCCATAATGTCCCTCCCATCATTCCCATGTTTCCTCTCGGTTTTTGCTCCAGGGTAAGAGTGGTATTGACTGTCTTTGTCTAAACCACTCTTGCAGACAGTGCAGACAAGGCAACACAATGTTAAAACATAGTCTTTCACCTGAAAGCATCACAGATGATCATGGTGAGATGATATCGCAAGACTAAAGTCCACACAAACTCAAGCAATTTGGGCGAAATTTCCTTTTCCCAACTTACCCAGACTGAGACAAGATGTTGATACCATTTCCACCTCTGTACATCTGGTGGTTCTACTCCAAGGGTTAGCATTTCATGTTAGCTTAGCATAAAGACTTGCAGTCTGTGGGAGTCATTAGCCTGGCTCCGTCACAGTGGGAAAAAAAAAAAAAAAAAAAACCTTACAGCAACTCTGAAGCTGTCTTATTCACACAGTGAGTCGTGTATTTGAAATACCTGGTTTGGAATTTAGAAAAACAAACGAGAGGGGTTTCAGGAGAAGTTCATTTGTGCTGGATCCTCCCATATCATCATCAGTGCACGGATCACTGTGATAAAAACAAACGTCAGAGTTTTCCTTCAACCTATTAATTTCACAGAGAAACGGTAAAAGAGAAAGAGCTTTTATACCATCAGTGTTAGTATAGCAATAACAATAGTAATAAAATCATAGGTCGCAGATGCTGTGTACACAGTGATACTTTCCTCTGGTTCTGGTCAGAGTGACATTTATTTAGCATGTATTTAAAACACAATTCTCATTTAGCCTGTATACATTTTAATTTGTCAAAACAGCAACTAGAAAATACACAGGACCGCATTTAACGATATCAGTAAAGGCATTTTCTGTATTTTAATGAGATAAACGTGAGGAGAGTTTATGCCACTGCAGATAAGAGGAGGCAGGGGAGAAACAGATTACTCCTGTCACACCGCAGATTGTGGAAGCAGGAAGGTTCTCGCACACTGAGCAGCGGCTTCCTGTTTATTTACATAACTTTATGTAAATGGGCCTCAGATGGATCGGGCTGACAGTCGTGCTTGACTTTTCTGCTCTGAGAGGGAGAGAGAGGAGCATCACCATCCGCAGGTTTTAAAGCTCTGTGTTGACTAGGTGTCTTTCAGTCTATGTTTTGATCAAGGATATGACTTAAACTGTATTCAGAATCATATCAAACATTTATAGCATTATCAGTTTGAGGAATGTATTGAGAGAATTGAGAGATTGATCGAGACTGAGAATAGCCAACAGTACGTAGGAACGGCAGCGAAGCCAGAAAAGTTCCATCCATATCTTAATGCTGTGCTGAGCAAAAATTTGCAAGTGAATTATCTCTTCAGTTGCACAGAATCATCATAACTCTGGACAGCCTCCAGTGACAGAGAGCCTTTTGGATGTAGTGCCTAATTAGTCAGCTTTTCAAAATGAATTATCAGCCCACCACACGCCAAACACTGACAATCAAAATGTCAGTGACTAAAATATCTCTCCTGCAAAAGGTATGATGAAATCTGCTGACTGAGGGCATGGAGCCTTAAAAACATTTTCATCATTACTACATAGTGTTTCATGCCTTAAAATTGTATTGCGTGAGTAGTGCTGGTTACCATTTTTCCCAGGGGTTGTTTGTCAAATCCCATCCTCTGGATAATTCCACCCATCTCAAACAAAGATTTTCTTTAAGTTCCCCTTTAAGTCCAGGATGGTGACATTTGATTTATGAGTCTGTTGCTCCTTACTTGCCAGTTCTAGCTGAGCCAGAACAGAAAGGCTTTAATTAAAGGGATTATGAGCCTGTTATAATTCAAATTTCAAGAGTACAAAATACAAGCTGAAAAAAATACTCTTCTCCCAGTAAAAGCATTCTTGTTGCCTTTATTTATTTTTTTTGTAATTTGCACCTTTTCAGTCTGGGACAGGTAACTTTGATGAAGAGGGTTGCAAAAAATTGGTCACAAACACATCAACAAGAAGGTTGATGTGTTTTCCACACTCCTCAGGAGATTTCATTTTGCAAGTACAAATTTTTAGGGTAAAGGGTTTGTCCTATGTAGTCTGTGATGTCACACACATCTCTGCTGAGAATTAATTGAAAACAGACAGAAAATGTTATAGGAAGAGCACTGCAGGGCATTTTAAGATGGCTACATTTCCTTGTTCACATCATTACTATAAAATGAAGCTTGTGGGTGTAAAATGTCAAACCTGGATTTTATGAGTCAACAAAGTTAGCCTCCCAGTGGCGTTAACCCCAGGTTGTGTGTTTTTTGATGACATCATTGAGTGCTGCCTGTGGTTTCTCGCTTTGGGAATGAGTTGTTCATGTTTGAAAATGTTGATGTGACACAGACAGAGGGGTGGAGGCCAGCATGAAAAACCTGTGACAAGTTGGTGTCTGAAATGTCCTGTCAGCAGATCCCTCAGGCTGTCTGTGTGGCCCTGACAATTGTTCCCATCTCACTCCACTTGTAACTTGAGCCTGTTGATGGGTATTTTCCCCCAATGCTCTGCAAGCCTATTGCAGTTCTTCTCTGGCTCTTTGTGCATGCCATCTGACTTGTCTGTCTGGCTTTGGCGGCTTTGCATTTTTTCCTCAGCTTGAATGCGTGCAGGTTTCACTGTCACTGCCGCCTGTGTGGTATGTCATGCTCATGGAGAGGGTTGGGCTTGCCTTTAAAAACACAGTCATCAAGCCACAAAGCTGCAGCTCTCATGTCAGCAAACAGTCACACACACATTTGGGCGATACACCACCCTGGTTGGGTGGAGCGACTCTCTGTTGTAAGGTGTTTTTGACTGTGGCCTGACATCACATGTTCCAAGAAAGAGCTGGGCTCCAACATTTACAGCAAGGCTGAGTGAACAGCAGGCTCTCCATCACCACGGTTGCATTTGGAAATAAGCACTGTATCCCATGGCTTTATTTACCCCTGGGGAGGAAACTAGACCATGTTGCTTCACACATGCTATGTTTGAAACACTCTCCCCGGCAGTGCAGACGATATTACGCTATTTTAAAATCACATGCTGCCCTCTCTATTGATACCGGTGTAAAAATAGACAGCAGAGCCCCACTATGAAACAGTTTCAGCGTAGAAGGAAAAGCAGAGCACTATTTTTAGATGGGCCACAATCACAAAAAAGTGCTTCTTGACATTTTTAGTAACTCCCATTGAAGCTGCAAATGCCATTTGACTGTCCTTGAAATCATGCAGCATTTATGTGCCCTGAAGATCTCTGCCGATGTCTGAGATTAAGACATAGCTTTCACTTCTTGGTCACTCTCTGTAATTGCTTGCAAGTGGAGTGGTGGAGTGTGGAATTAGATAGTGGTGGGCCAGTGTGACCCCTCATCACCACATCTATTGCCAGTATTACAACAAATGAATGAAACCTCAGGCTTCCCCTATTGAGAGAAGAAACTATTACAGCCGGTTATGAAGCACTAGAGCTGCAGAGTGAAGTCATCTAAAAATGCAGTTCACTAAATCAAACCAAACCCACTTAGCACAGATGGCTCTTAATTAGATGGCAACATTACTGCTAACAGTAGTGCCTTAAAACATGTTTGAACAAGTCTCTCTATTGTTTCGCTTGGCAAAGGAACAGAAAGAGAATATTGCTGAAATTGCAACTGTGTGCACTTAAGTCATTGCTAACCTGCTATGATTGCAAAATGATTATCTGAGGGAGACAGTGGTACTGTGGGAAGTTAGAAAGGTGGAACAGTTAGTGGGGGTTTTCCACCGATATCTTGCAGTCCTGGAGTTAGGTTGACTCTGTGTGAGCACTGTTATTTTGAGAGGCCAGTCGCTGCAGGTGAAATTCCAGCTCAGCTATGGAACGCTAGGTGATGTAGCGCCTGAGGCCAAATTGGCTAAGCATCGGTCTGAAGGAGACAGCTCCGGGCCCAGAACGAACAGGGAAGCTGTCATTGCCTCAACACGCGATGGAATTCGTGGAAAACCGGTTTCAATCCAAGGCCATATCCTTTAAAATGAATGAACGCCGTCTCTCACTTGTCTCTTTAACATTCTGACTTATTTATGGACACGGCAGAACAAAAGAGGTAACCTCAGTCATCTCACTGATCATTTTGTGAGCCTGGAATTTTAATGTTTCAAAATCGATTTACACACATTTGCCCTTTATCTTTGAAATACACTTCATGCTTGGGTGGTGATACTTCTTAAAAATGAACTTCTCACGGTTAAATTTTTTAAAAGATGGAAAGTGCATAACAGTTTTTGCCAGATGCTCTTTGATGCCATAACTGCACTCCATCCCTATAGAAACATTTAATTCCAAGATGTGAATTTATTATTTAAAGATCTCTGAACACTGATATTGAGGAAATAGTGAAATAATAGTATGTTGCTTGTGGTTCTTCACTCGATACATTATTAGACATTTGGACAATTTAATACAATGCTGATTGTTACACAGAGGTGCAATAGGTAATAGAGATAATAAACTGACAGTGTTGTGCATGTGGATGTTCATCCATGGTTGCTGACACTGTGCATTCCACTGTGCATTACCCAACACAGCCTCTTTATGCACTTCTTTCCTTATGAACAGTAGTTTTGTTTTCTTACATTCTTACAATGTGGAAAGACCTTAAAAATTACCGTGGCACACCAACAGCGTCTACGTTCTGCACGGCTCATTGCACTAGTGGTCCCACAGGGGGGTTCAGCTCAAGTAAAGAGTACTATGTGAAAAAAACAGGACCAGTCTGTCCTTGTCTTATCCAACTCTAACTGCAGCTGTCAAGCACATGTTTGTCTCTGTGCCACCATGGTAACCTCAAACACAAATTCAGATATGGCGTGCACATGGCAGACATCTGGATTCCTCTGTTTCTGACTGTCTCCTCTCCTCGGTGCTACTTTAGTCAGAACAGGCCATAAAGATCGCTCGACGCAGGCGTGCATGTGTTTTGACGGGAGGATGTTTAACGGTCAAATGTTTACTCTTCTTCTCATCTGTCATAAAATCTCAGCATGCACCTGAAAATCTTCAGCCTGGCTCTTATGCCACAGCAGTTACCATGGCAACAGCTCTGGGAGGGTATGGGCAGTAGCACAGTACAGAGGGACTTTCTGTTATTGTTGTGGACTTAAAGCTGGAGATGAGGTTCTGTGGTAACCTTACAAACATGACGGTCATTTTAAGGTTAAGTAAAGATCTTCTGTTCGCTTTATAAAGACAGCGCTCGCTGTCTGATGCCCAATGCGGCTGTTCTCAGAGAAAGGCCTTGTTCGGTTATTGCTCATTCTTTACTGTTTATGTTTTGTGGGACCTTCACAGACAAAACCTACACCAGAATTGTAGCCTTGCAGCATTTGATGAAATCTCGTCACCCGCTTCTGCTTTTGTTTATGTATCGAATCATTGAACTGAAGGCAATTTGTACTTTTCAATTGAACTGACTGAGCTTTATCCTACAAGAACATATGACAAAATCAACTTTGCATTTGTTTTAAGGCTGAAAAAGGTCTCTTGAGGATAACATTTACAAATAATCAAGTTGACTAGGCTTGTATGTTTTTAAAATAATGAGATATGCCCAAAAGTGATAGGGACAAATACATTCTGTAAGACTGTTTTAATATTCGATATTTTGCAGAAATGTAAAGACTAGTAATTCATCTGATACTTGTAGGCCCTACCGCTGTCGACTGAACATACTGAGTATTAAGGCTGTCATAAGTTGCCCTCATCACCTCATTTTGTCTATTTTTGCCCAAATTGCATGTTATAGCCTGCTATGCACTATGTGAAAAGCTATGCAAAAAAAAAAAAAAAAAAAAAAATACGGGACACATCCAGGA
This sequence comes from Myripristis murdjan, assembly GCF_902150065.1. Lineage (NCBI taxonomy): Eukaryota > Metazoa > Chordata > Actinopteri > Holocentriformes > Holocentridae > Myripristis > Myripristis murdjan. The sequence continues at coordinate 20,128,735 of NC_043985.1, forward strand.
TTTTCATATTTCAAAGCAATGAGAACAAGACTGTGTCGGGACATGTTAGTGAGCGCTTGAGGCACTCTTAAATCCTAGAAGACATCATCTATCTATCTATCTATCTATCTAATAACATGCAGAATGAGCATTTAAAGATCATTTTTCCTATTTAAAATAGGAAGATTCTGGACACTTTTTGCCCAACTCAGAATGAAATACATTTTTTAAATTATCTCCAACCTCACTATATTCAATATTTGCACAGTTGCTACTCACACATTGTGGTGTACAAGCAACCTTCCTTAACATATGTTTTTTTTTTTTTTTTTTGTCTAAAAAATGCTACTCAACAAATAGCACTAGGCACACTTCTTCTTTGTCATGACATCTGTGACAGATGCACTCCAGCACTATCCATGCTGTGGTGATACATGTTTTGTCACCATATTGAAGAATATTAAACTATACACACAGGTTAAATCACAATCTAGGTACAGCATCATAGGGTGGCTGTATTTTCTTTGATCAAAAGCCATAAAAGCATAAATGTCAATTACACAGCAAGCACCATGTTATACATTTCGCTTTTATACAATATTGATCATTCAGCTTAGAGTGCAGTGAGCTAGAGCTGAGCTGCTCTCTGATGGGCTATCTGAATTACATAACGGGTTAGTATGAATAAAGACGTGTTTTTATTGTTCATAGTGGTAGTTATTGTTTAGTAATTTTACAAGAAGCACACTGAAGTGACTGAACACAATATGAACTTTGTTTTTCAAGGTGGTTCTGTTCTCATAACTTAATGAAGTTTTGCCATTGTTTAACATTGTTAATTACAGTGATTTGTAGCACAGGTGACACCCTTGGTGTTTATTGTTACTGCCAAGCAAAGCTGGTATTCCCACTTATTTCTCCTCCCTTTCCCATTTCCCTATGTCTCCCAGCAGAAGGGCTGGGCTTGTCTTCTGCAGTCCACCCTTTTCCAAACCCTATAAATAACAGCTGTTTCACAGGACAGAACAATGCTCTGCAGGCTTTTCCATTCATACATTCCTGGCACCGGTCCGATCCATCTCCGCCCACTGTCTTTTACAACCTGACTCATGTCCCAGCATGTCTACAGTATGTAAACAGTAGTACACACACACACACACACACACACACACACACTGTCATGCACACACACTTTCAGAAACGATACATACAGTGCACAAGAGATGGCCAGACTTATACAAGCTGTCTCTCTCTTTCCCACACACACACACACACACACACACACACACACATGCACCTCCCTCTACAGCATGGTCTTAATCATACTTATCTCATTCTGTCATTTGTTCCTTCACAGCAACAGACTTTATCTAAATCTGATCATTTTCGATACTAAATTTAGATACAACACTGACCTACAGTTGCTGCCTGTTGTGGCAGGTAACACACGGTACATCATATCACAATTTTGAGACTGAATTCAGTGCATTTTTATTACCAGATCACTCATTCGACTTTGTTTTTTGTCATAACACTGTCTGTTTGCAGACTCTGTGTGTGCAACATGTTCAGAACTTTTTTTTCCTTCAGTTATGCCACTGACTGCACAGTAAATGGAGAAAGAGAGAGAGAGAGAGAGAGAGAGAGAGAGAGAGAGAGATGAAAAATACAATTCATAACCTTTGTTGACCGCTGTCCAAAAGTTAACAGAATTATAACTGAGGAACTGAATGCAGCAAAGCAATTGAGTTACTGTTACAGAATAATACCCACTATGTTGCTCAGTGAATACAGTGCACACACACACACATACACAGAGAGAGAGAGAGAGAGAGAGAGAGAGAGAGAGAGAGAGAGAGAGAGAGAGAGAGAGAGAGAGAAGCAGCGACTGATTATAGAGGCTTAGAATCATTTTTCTTTGTTCAGCTTCAAGCGATCCTTTTGAAAGCAACACACTAGCCCAAAACTCCACATTAGATTTACATTTCTCAGAACACCGTCCACACAGGTTTAAATATTTACATACTTCTTTCAGTTTTGGCACTTGGATGCCTTGTGAGGTCAACAGTGTGTCACAGTCTACAGACAAGCCACATCATTTGAAGCAGTTTGTCTGATTTAGGAGATTCTTTTTCTGTGTTTGTTTGTTTTCCAAGCTGAATGTAAGAGGGAACATGCATATTCAGTACGTGGGCATTATTTTTGCGTGGGACCGCAGGCTGGGAGGGAGTGGGTGTCTACTTTTAATGATTATTTTGCACTGGGCACTTGCCAGTCCACAGTTTGAAAATAGGAGGGAACCCTGACTCATAGCCTACTGTTAAATCAAGCAGTGATAATTTCTAGTTTTAACTAGCGTTCTGGTTTTACACTGCAATATAGTCTGTATGAGGCCTGCTATTTTTCAAACGAACCCTGTATTCCCATTCATTAACAAGCAGCCGAGAGGGGGGAAAAAGCAACAAAAAAAACGAAACAAGAGTTCATATTCAGACAGTAACATGCCACGCCACAAAATTCCCAATAAACGCAAACCAGTGTTTCCCATGCGTATAGAGTTACCTGTCACAAATACTAGCAGGGCTGCAACTTAACTTAAAAAAAAAAAAAAAAAAAAGAAAGAAAGAAAAAAGGAAAAAAAAAGATTGCTTCAGCTCAAAAGAGTGAGAGAGGTGCCGTTATGTTTCCTGTCAGATCAGAAACTTAAGCTCTCAGCCCTGAAGAGGAAAGTGAAACTTAAAATTCCAGAATTTGCTCTATAAGCTCCACCTGCTAATATCAACGTTTTGAAACAGAAACTTGACAGTTTGAAATCATCCGAAATGTGTGAAATGTGCATTTATAGGAAGTATATACACAGTTAAAAAATGCTTTCTATCACACTGCAGCATGATGGTTAACATGTATGAGGATAACTTTAATATTTATAATTCACAGTTTCTGAACTGCATTTGTTTTGGCATGCTTTCCAAAATTATGAATTCACCTTTTAAAACATGTATATAAATGTTAATGATATTTATATGGGCTTACCACCATGCCATACTGCGTTAAAAAAGCATGTGCTAAGATACTGTTTATGAGGCTTAGGACTTCATGGCGGGGTTGGATGGGAGGTTAAAATAAACTGTTATTGAAATTTAATATGAGTGCAGTGCAAACACAGGAACATTGCCTCTATTCACCATTTGATTCCTCTCATCACACTGCAATTAATAGTTAACAATTAATATTTCATGTCAGATATACTGTACTGAATAGAAAAGATCCACCACACCCAGCCACAAGTAAACCCATGGGAATCAACCTAAACCTAAACCTTTTTTTTTTTTTCTCCCAGTTTTAATAGATGTCTCTGGTTTAAAGTGTGTCCTGTAGTTCATCAGCTGCCAGCTCATCTCCCTGACTTTCACTTGGCCCACTTGCTGCCGGTTGTGTCCAGCCACAAACTGCTCCAATGCCAAACCCAGCACAGAATGTGGAAAGAACTCAAAACGAGAGAGGAAACCCTAACAGTGACTCATTTGTTTAAACATGTTTGTGTTGTCCTGGTGAGGTCAGCTCAACCCCACCATCATCACATTATGTGGCTACATTACACTGAAGCCACTGGTTCATTTAAGGGCCACTGCCAACCCTTACCAAACACACTCATCCTATAATAATAAACCAACAAATACAAATATTATAGCCCTTTAAAATGTATATTTATCTGTTGGTATTCTTGTATTTTATCACTGTGTGACAAACCTATATATTTTATCACTGCATTTTAAATGTTTTCTTTTTTCCATTTTCATCATTATTGTTATTATTAGAGGAAAATTACAGTTAGACTTAACAAGGGACATTAAAAAAATATTATGAAGTGTAATAAAGTCGCTATAAAATTTCCATTCACTCACAATGAGTCCCTCTAGGATTACTGTAGGGATATTATAGAAGCACCATAAATGCCACAAAATACAACATAAACCTCATCACTGAGCAACACACACACACACACACACACACACACACACACACGCAGTAAGCCCTCCCGTTGGACAACTGTTGTGATTTTCCAGTGAGGGAGGTCACTGGCAAGCTGCGAGCAGTGATGCATGCTGCACAGCGCCACTAGGGCTGTGCATGTGGCCACAGAGGAGGATCTGAGTCACAAGTAGTAGAGAGAGGTGGGAGCGCAGACAGCCGCTAGTGTGCGTCTACCAAAGGACCATGACAGTTCAGTAGTTGCTCCGTGGCGAGAAGCCGCTCGGCGGAACAAACCAGAGGCTCAGATCACCTGCAGCAAACCTGAGCCCGCGTCTATGGAGCAAAAGGTCGGCTGGTGAAAATATGCGATTTGATAGAAAACTGCGCGCCCGTGGTTCACTTGTGCCTTTGCAAACACCGTCTGGGAGTTCACATGTTCCTGCGCGTCGACGAGGAGGCAATGTTTAGGTGCTGCTGCAGGCGACGAACAGCCCTGTGGAGTTTGGACGTGTGTTTTACAGCCATAGATTGTCAGATGTAAGAGGACGGAAAGAGGAGAAACAAAGAGACAGTGCGACAGGGGCACCGAATGTAGTCTTCAGGGAAAAAGGAAACACTGTACGTGCCAGTGTCTTCTATGTTTATCCCCCGCGCCAGCCGGTCATCCTCTGTCTTTGGTTTCTCGCAGTGCTATAATAAAGTGGCCACTCGTTGAAGGATGCAGGTGAAAAAACACAGGGACTCGGACAGGAGCGGCGGGGACATTCTCCAGCGAGACGGCCTCCGCAAAAACTCATCATGCTTCTCAAATATCAAGATATTCTTGATATCGGAATGCGCCCTCATGTTGGCACAAGGCACTGTTGGAGCATACCTGGTGAGTGCAACAGCCCGTTCATGCAGGCTGCAGGGCAACTGCCACTGAGGCATTAGTGTTTATAAACGAGGAGTAATGCATAGAAATACAGCATAATGTAATGCTAAGTCATGCGCCACATTGTACCTGGAGTGTGGGCTTTGCGTTTGGGCTTTCTGCTACACTTGAGCCCTGCACAGCCCTAAACCAGGCACCATGACACACGCAGGAGAGCCACTGTGTGACATAACGAGATAAGTAACCCTCTTAGGTGAGCCTCCCTTGCCACCTCCGATAGTGCACCCTGCCAGGTAAAACAAAGCCTGCAGGTAAGATTGAATGCTGTCATTCTGTCATGCATTATTGTCGTGGGATCTGATTCTGTGGCCTGTGTGTGCCATTTGTTTCTAATTCATTTTTAATGCACCGCAACACCGGCCCCAGCCAATTTGTAATCACCCACTGATCTAAGTGTTACCTGCATGCTCTGTCTGTCATAGCAGAGTAACAGGTGTCCTAATACATCACAGTTATTTAATTACAATAAAACACTGGATAAATGTTTGCATTGTAAGCATGCAGAGACTTTTGTGTACATTTTATGGAGCAATCCATCAAAGTAAGCTCCCCAACTTAGTCCAAAATACTCTCTAAAGGCTGCCTGAAGAACCCCACTAACCAACAAGAACCCCAAAGGCATCCCAGAATAGCCTTTAATTTCTACATTCACATTGTGTATAATTCGGGGACTACATTTAGCGCTTCCACAGCTGTGTGACAAGCAAATAGACTAAACAGAAATGCCTTGGCCATATTTGGAGTGGAACTTCTTATCTACTCTGAAGTGGACCTGCCGAGGCTCAGGCATCATGCAGAGCACAGCACCGATGAGGCATCTAGAGTACTTTGCATATTTTTACTAATGAAAATTCATTTCTCAACAATTTTTCCATTCATTTCCGAGTCATAACAGAGAAATGGCAGTGGCTGTCTCATAGTGTGTTAGTTTGGGACACCTAGTTGATTTAGGGCCTCTCCTGTTTCTCTGTCTGCCTTTTCTCCACTGTACCTGTCTATTAAAACAGAAATGCCACAAAAAACAATCTAAAACAATACAATGAAAGATGTTGGTTTGAAAAATAAACTCAAGAGCTTCAGGTGAGGTGTGCAAATGATGTTTCTGGGTCTGTGAGGCTTTCTGGCCTGGTTTATTTCTGTCAGTGTGTGAACTAATTTCCTCAGAGTATGTCACTTGGAGAAGAGAATGTCATCTCTTTCTTGCAACCAAGATACAGATTTTTTATTATTATTTTTATCCTCTATGTTATATGGTTATATGATTCTCACTGTTGCGCTGTTGTTCTGTTTTAAGCTTGAACTTCTGTTTGGAAACAAGAGGATCATTGATACCATTTTCAAAGCCAGCCAGAGTATCCAGGACATTTTAAGCAGCTGATCACTCATGCTGCTTATAATTGCCCTAATAAAAAATAATCACCAGAATAAGTGCAGTTGGCACTTTCCCACATTTTTCACTGCATTTTGATATCAAAGTACCTTGGTACAAGTTGTTGCTCTAAAATATGCCAAAAGAAGCCTCATGATAGCCACTCAAGGATGATTGACACTTCCCCAGCTAAATGGCTCTCCAATTTAATAGGATCTCTTTCTCTGTGCCTCCTCACAGTGAAGCCTCCTCTCTCTCCCTCTCTTCTGTCACCAGTGGAGCACTGGCTTTCTAATTGTAGGAATCATAGGACTTGACTTCTCTGCTCCAGCAGATTAAACATGGGAATGTATTTATGTGTGAGACCATTTTGTACAAACATCTAAAGCCTAAGCCATGAAAACAGCATGCTAATGTAGGGAAAATAAGAAATATGTTACATGAACAATAATTTTGGACTAGTTCACCTTAGATACATCAATTGATCTCCACATTGTTAATTGCTATACCCAGCTCAGTACCATCCTTCAGTTTAAGAGGTAGTTTCTCTGTCACCCAATGCAGCTGCTGAACTCTGATAAAGTAGACACAGTCAGCCCAACACTACTGATAGGTCAATTCCCCTTGCTGCGTTTTGCTTGCCTCCCATATTTCCTAGGGTGTGATGTCACTAAGAAACCCAATTAGCCAATCAGATATTGTGATGTCAAGCCAGTCAGCAGCTATTGCTCGTTTAATCGTAGCTTTGCAGTCTGAGTTCTATCATTTTAATTGTTGTGTCTGTTTTGTGACAGGCTGTCGTTTCATGTCTTTACCTGCAGAGGCTGAGTCCTCAGAGTTCAGCTGGATTCAAAGAGCAACCATTGAAAAGTCAAAATCGTCTCCGCCTATTGTAATATGCATGTTGTAGTCTGTGATAGCTAACTAAAAGCTTGTCAGATTCCTTCATATTCTGCTACGCCTGTCCAAAGGCATAAATCAAACAATAATTTTTTCAAACTCTATTTTGATGTCAAAATAAATGGGCATCTTCTATATTCCTGTATGTATCCCTACAAAATAAATACAGCCAGGCATACACAATGTCATTGCTGTTGATTTCAAAACACATATATTAGTATTCTGGGTTTTTTATATTTATAAAAAGGCTGCAAATGCTGGTTGCATGCAAACTGCCTGGTTCATGATAGGACAGTGACATCCTTCTTCCTTATGATGAAAAGAGAGAAGAACAAGTCAATCATATTAACCAGCAGCCACAGATTCAAAAAAATGCTGTACAGCAGGCTCAATTCAAACCTGCTCAGAAAAACAAAAACAAGATTACACTGCCTCATTTCAGTGCCATCACAATAATACGAATTCACAAACAAATTACAGTGGCATGAGCTTTGAAAGATCATCTTAAAGTCAAATGGGCGACTGCTGTTGGTGGCTTAATACAAACCTGAGGTTTGTAGCCGTGCTCACATCAGCATTCACAGTCTTGTTTAGCTCTGCAGTTTGAAGAATTAAATGTGTCAGTTTTTTGTACCTTTTCCCAAATGCACATAAGCATAATCTCTCCAGTAGTTGTGGTGATTGGTAAAGTGGTTACAGACAAAAAAATAAGATAAACAGATACGATTTAATGGGAAAAAGGCCAAAATGGGTTAACAAAATGTTATTAGGTTAGTTGATGTAGCTTCTCTTTGTAGACACTTCATTGATTTTACTGACAAAACAGATTATTGATGGACTTCCAGAAATAGCACAACAGGTTACTAGCGAAAGAACACACTTCATAATACTGAATGGCACAGCAAAGACACAAAATCCAAACAATAGGTGCTACACCTGTGAGCCTCACAAATTTCAGCGATTCATCATCTTCACATCACAGCTTATAATGCACTAAAGTGAACACCATTATAGTGTCAGTGTTGGGATAGCTTTGATTGCCAATTAGAGTATTAATACTTGAGAGGTGGGCTGATCTCAATAATGCAGATTGTATCGATGCACCTCTAAAAAAATCTGCATTTACATCTGTGGAAACCGGAACTGATTGTGCCTACACATGATTAGTGCAAGTGAATGGAGGTCATGATTTTGTTTGATGAAAAAATATGTAGCTACACTATGTGGATGAAAACATAACTGGATATGTTTTGTACTGTTAAGTGCTGGGTTTGAAGTGACATCTGGACACAGCCTGGCTGTGGCCGCTGACCAGTGTGGGTCAAATATTCTCCTTTTGCGTTTTTTTTTTTCTGTTATCAGACATACTGGAGTGCTGTGTGCAGCCATGTTGAACCTGGGGGCCGGGGCTTAGCTCACCCAAAGTCTTTCCACTGCTTAGCCAAGAGCAGAGGCTGTCAGTCACACTGCTAGCTGAGACCTGCCGATAATGGGATGAGATTGGGCTGGATTGGACTGGATGATACCTCTCTGCTGCACCACAGCCAGTGTTAGTCAGCTTACAGCTCAAGCTATGGTGTCATTGGACTTGGCGTTGGCTCTCAGGACAGGAGGAGACAACGCAGTGATGGAACCTCAAAGCCAAAGTCAGTCAGATGTGAATGCAGTCCGTACGACGGGAACGCATTTTTGAGAAAGTACTGCCCAAGGGGTAGAAACGTCATGACTCATTTTGAAGTTTGCCAGCCAGCTGTACTCCAGCACAGTCCGTTCCCACCAGTTGCAGCTGGAAACACTATTGCTGCCAAAGTGACCTGCTGTCTTCTCTGCCTCCCACGTAAAAGACGGACCTTTCTACCTCAAAAGAAAAGCAAATGCAGGCTGCACGATACCCATCTAATGACCCTGCACCTGCCATGTTGGTTTGTGTTGTGCTTCCCAACCTGCCATCTTGGTTTGCATAGTGCAGAAAAAAAGTGAAATCTGATCACAATGCAAAGAGAATGCAGGCAACAATAATGCATGTAAATAAACAGGTGTGAATGCAAAGGGTGTGACTGGACTGATTATCTGGCTTGATTATTCAGGTAGCAAGTACAGCACAGATACAAATCACATTTTAATATCAGGTGTAAATGGGGCCTGAGATTGCACAGGACTGTTCTTTTTTTGGTTCAGGACATATGGTACTGTAGAAAAAAGCCAATTTGAATGCAGAAACTCAAAACTTTCAGAGTTGTGTCTTGTCAGTTTATGCAGTATTTCAAGAGGCAACAGAAAACGTTGGGAGACGGTGAGGATGTAAACACAAAGGTCAGAGGCTAGATGTTAACTGTGTAAGCTCTAACCCTCTGAGCCAGCAGGAGCCACCATGGTCATGTCCTCCCTTTCCTCAGATTTTTCCTCAGATTGCAAATAATAATGCGTCTCTAAACTGACTTCATTCAGCATTTGTTGTAATGCGGAAAAGTTCCAACCACCACACCACAAGTTGATTGTTTCGGTACTGAGGCCATTTTAATAAGGGTTTGAGAAAAGGCTGTTTTTGTTGGCAGGGTTCTTTTTCTCTGAGCAGCAATCAGAGAGAGCCTCAACTTAGCCAGTTGGGCATCGCCAAGGAAATGGAAAATTGTTTTGCCCTTTCAAGGACAGTTTGGGATCAGATCTGAAAATAGCGTGACTGTAAAAATATGACATTTAGGTTCACATGGTACAGAAGATTGTTCCCAGATACATCAGTTACAGCTACCGCACCTCTGCTCCGTTCAACTGCAGATTCATTATATTTATTACTGAAACATCATGCAATTAATGATGAATTATAAGTGTATAAACAAGGCTGGATAACTATTGATTATTTTTTAAGGTTTTAAGTGTATACTAGAAGTTTTGTTTTTTTTTTCCTTTGAAATAAACATTGCCTTACAGATATTGATTACTGACCTTTGGATCATATCTGACAAACTGCATTACAACTCCAAGTTACAGAATACCATACATTGGGTTGAGACAATTTGCTCTCTTTGCCTCAGTCAGAAGTTAATGTTTAATCCTAACTTTTATGTTTAAAAAAAAAGAGCAGGCAAAAGGGAGAGGCTTGCTAAAGCCATTGAAGTAAACATTGCTGTGCCGAGCTAATCAGAAACAGAGTCGTGGCTTTTCATGGGGAATGCCTTATGGCAAGGAGGAAATTTTACCTCAGCTACAATATGGAACATCTGAAGGAGTAGGTAGTGCGTGTATTCCACAAGAAAAGCCATGGTTTTTAGTGTCACTTGAAGAAAGTTTTCCTAATGTACATAATGTCTTACAGAGTAGTAAAATATGTAATTAAAAGACTCATGATTACAAAACTAAAATAGCATTTGGTTAAATCATAAGGTGTATTTTCTTTTTCAGTTGTCAACGTTAGACGATCACATAGCAGGTTTTCTGTTTCTGCTGCATTTTTGCTCTATTTAGCATTGCGTGATCTTTGTTTTGAGTTTGTTTGTTTGTTGTTGTTGTTTGCAGGTGAGTGTTCTGACCACCCTGGAGCGGCGGTTCAACCTCCAGAGCGCTGACGTCGGGGTGATAGCCAGCAGCTTTGAGATTGGAAACCTGGCTCTGATCCTGTTTGTCAGCTACTTCGGGGCCAAAGCCCATCGGCCTCGTCTGATCGGCTGCGGAGGGATCGTCATGGCACTTGGCGCCCTTCTCTCAGCTCTGCCCGAGTTTCTCACGAATCAGTATGAGATAGTAGAAATGGGGAGGACTGACGTTGGTCGGGATGTGTGCTCTAACAGCAGCAGCAGTTCTGCCCAGCAGAACGAGGACAAATTCTGTGCCAACAAGGCCAACACCAACATGATGTACCTGCTGCTGATTGGAGCTCAGGTCCTGCTGGGAATAGGTGCCACCCCAGTGCAGCCCTTGGGTGTCTCCTATATTGACGATCACGTGAAGAAGAAAGACTCCTCACTCTATATAGGTGAGCCTTATAGTCACAGATCATTAAAATGACAGATACTGTTAAAATAAAATCTGATTTCACACAGAAATGAAAGAAAAGGTCAAAGGTTTGAGAAGCTTTGTACAGTATCCCCATAAAATATAGACAGTACTCAAGGCAAATAGATGATTATCACTCTGGCATTTGAAAATCAGTTTGTTTCCACACGTTTATTTCCTAAGGCAGCACAAACTGTTACAGCTGAAAGGAAATCATGCATGTGTTTGTTCTTTGCTGCCAGGTGCAATGTGTGCACAGCCTTTGAGTCAATACAGTATGTATGTCTGCGCTCTTGTGTTGCACTCCATCTCCTTTTGTTCGCAAGCTCAACTTAGTCCATGTGACTGCCAGGTGAGCAGATGCAGGAGCTTTTTAAGCTGTCTTACGCTGGTTATGAACTCAGAAAGTCGGGAACAGACCAGAGAGGGGTTAAATGTCTCTGCTCCTCCCAATCCCCTCTCAAAGGCAAGATGCTGCTGATGTGGCTGCTCGGGGTTTAAAGGTGTATTCAAAGCGCTTTCTGTGCAGATTTTCACTACACAGTGGCTGTTTGGGGAAACGCCTCTGCTGGGGTTTTGATGCCATTTTAATATCCCAGCTTTGCCCATGCCATGCTTTATTTAACTAAGTCAGATGTTTTACAAAGAAGGCATCCCAGTAAGAAAATTAACATTAAACACATCTGGCACATATAGAAGTTTGTGTCAGTGATTAATGGTTGTCAAGGTGACAAAGGAACATTGTTAGGCATTGCTAACAAGGCTGCTGCATGTTTCTCCATGTTTTCACCGGTAATCAGAGCATTGGTAGCTGGGAAGCAACAGCCACAAATCCATGTAATGGCCAGTGTGTGTCCTTGTTTTGAAGGGGACCTGCCAGTAATTTGTTGTCCAAGCTAGCACTTCAGCCTTTGATGGTAGATGAGATGTGTCTGCGTAGCGTGCTGTTTGTTATCTGCGAAGCACAGAGGGAGCGAGAGCCTGAACAGAGGATGAGTTCAGACTGGCACACGTCCTTTTTGATACATTCACACAGCAGTATGCTATGTGGCTGCCTTTGTCAGTCAAATACAGATGTGACCTGTGAACAAAGGCGGCAGTGTGCCCTCTTATCTCAGACCCAGAGCTCATTTTCTTAATTGCCGTTCCGTTTATTCCTTCTCCTTGTTTATTTCTCCTGAAAATTGATCTGTTTTACAAAGCACTTTTTAAACTTTGTCTGAAACAAACAGGGCTAGAAAACTGCCACAAAGGGCTTTGATATTTGGCACCACCATGGTGGCTTGTGTACAGTGTACAGTGGGAAGTGGACTCCCATTGATTGAAGTTTGGCAGGCGTAGGGGGAGATTTGGTTCTGTCCTCCTCTGATAAGCTGCAAGGAGAGTTGGAGGAAAAACAAGCGGTGAGCAGTGAAGAACAATGTGGTATTGAGTTGTGCTCAGCTGATTGTCCTAATCCTCATGCTGCAGGCATGTCATGTGCTCGTAGCAGCATGAATGGAGGAGATTGTCTGAATTTCTGTAAGATTTCCTTTCACATACTGATAATGTATTCAGATTATTCGTTCATTTTCCTCCAACAAATTCACATTATCTTAGCAGTGAGGAAATGTTTTGCTGTGAAATACTTGCCAATTGTTTTATTTCCTACAATTTTTCCACAAGTCCTTTATAGGCATAGCTGTCTCCTCAGCGTCAGATTTACCATTATTATTATTATTATTATTATTATTATTATTATTATTATTTTCATTTCTATGACTAAGTACTATATTGCTGTGTCAGAATCACATGATAATCTTAAAGGCAGCATTATTATGCGATTTTCAAAAGTCCCCAAAATATGAAAGCAAATACCTCATCACCCATCACTCATTTTTTGTTTTATGCTCACGTGGCTGCTGTTTTTTCCTCTCTCTGTTTATCAGACAGAAAGTCAGAGGTTTACAAAGGGCTTGACAGGAAATGTGCTGGAACCGGTGAGAAATTAGAGAGGAAAAGTGCTGTGGAAACTGAGAGCCAAAATTTTAACCCAACACGTGGTGCTCATGAAAGCCGGAGACAGATGTGCTCTGTGAACACGTTGAGGAAAGCTTCCTCTGCTCTCGCTGTGCTCTCCCACTTTGACACCGTCACATTGCAAACTGAGTGTCGACATGCCGTGCGGCACATACTCTCTTTCACAGCTTGGAGTGACACCTCTTGCGCGCAGCGTCTGGGAGGCGCTGTTTGAGGTGAAGCACCATTTGATTTATTTTAATTATGACACTGATCCTAAGTGTAGCTGATATATTTTTTTGCCACCGTAACGGGTGTGCACTGCTGCTGATGTCAGCGCTCATTTTCCCCGGTGATGTGCGCTTAAAATTAGAGTCTGAGCTAAGTGGCCAGGTAATGAGTGCGTGACCTCAGCAGCAGCAGGACCCACCCTGTTGGAGTATGGTGCTGGGAGGGCAGAGAGGCCTGGAGAAGAGCCATAATTACAGAGTAAGGCAGGAATGCCAACTAGCCAGCCATGAGGTTGGTCTAAGCAGCCCAAGTGCACATGCATACCACACGGCCCTGTGAAAAACAACTCCTCCAGAGGCGCAGAGCTGCACCGTCGGGCTGTGGCTGCCTGCCCGTGTCAGCCTGCCTCACTGTATATACTCCACCAGACATGGCCTACTGCTGTTTAAACAATTGTAAAACACATCCAAACAGTGAACGCTCTATTATGGCTGTACCTTTAGAGGTTTTTTATATATATATATATATATATATATATATATCATAGTGTGCCCTGCTGTTTAGGAGACGTGTGGTTAGCATTATGTTTATTGCTGCACAGATTGTTTCACTTTAGGAGATTTCTGTTGTTTAGCAGCTACTATTGTTCTTATTTAAAAAAGCATGACTCCATGTTCTCCAGAAAACTGGTTTGAATGTCGCACATTTAAAAAAAAAAAAAAAAAAAAAAAAAAGCAGGGCCAATGGTAAACACTGTATTTTTTTTTATGAGATTACCTTGTTTTGGTTTGTTTCCCACATCTAGACGTAGGCACTCATTTCAGGCCAAAGGAAACAAATATGATTGGACAGATTGCGTCAACAGGATCTCCATTCCCACTGATCTATGACCTTTCACTATCCACTGCTAATTCTGGCTCTTCCCACAGAGCCCCAGGCTTCAAAAATATACTATACAGGACATGTATGCACCAAGGGGGAACTTGGAACTGACGCTGTACGCCGCACAGAAACAGAAACCCCACCCTGCTGCCTCTCCCACATTTCAGAGGCTTTTTTAGAAGATGGGAACTCTCCTTTAATCTGTATTGTCATGCCTGCAGTATATCAAGGAGGTTGAAAAGGATCACATTAATTCATCATGAACACATATGCTTCTAACAGATCTTTTTTATGTAAAACATGAACACTGTGGCTTGATTGAAATAGCACTCGTTTGATAATAACAAGAACTATGCTCAGATTCTTCTTTTTTTCCCCCGCAAAGCATTTATTTTCATTTATTTTGAAGGTCATATGAGTGTATAAGTGACACAGTCCAGAAGAAGGGAGGCTTCATGGACCAGTGGCAGCGGTCTCATGCCCCGGCACAGCAGCCAGGCTGAAGAATACCATGTCTGTTTGTGTAGAGCATGAAGTGCCTCAGAGTTTTTCTGGTCAACACAGGCCTGTCACAAGAGCTGTGGCAGACTTTCTCTCTTGCTCACCCTCTCTCTCTCTTTCTCTCTCTCACTCTCTCTCTCTGTCACACACACACACACACACACACACACACACTCTTGCATACACGCTATACGAAAGTGTAGAGCCAAACTAGAAGTGACAGAGTAGCTACGGGGAAACACAAAGGTCCCTTTTTTCCATTGTGAGCTCAGACAAGATAAGTGCCGGTACCTGGAGAGCTGGAGAGTGAACGTCTCAAATATGCATTTTGTGCCTCTGGATTTTTCTGCCAACCATTGGCTGGCAACACAGTGGGATATTATGTCATAGTAAAATAAATAATTCAAACTTAGCACAAGATATATAGCTTCTGCAGGACAATAGTTTTCTTTTCCTTAGTATTGAATTATACCATTTCTGGCATGTACTTGTTTTTAAACCTCAAGATTCGAGCAGCTTTGATAATATATTTGACCAAACTGTGTTCACTTCAGCTCTTGCAGGAATAAATTCAGCTTAAGGTTTGTTAGGAAAACTGATTGCGGTTGCCGCAGTGGCAAAGGTCTCAGAGGGATCCTCGAGAGACTTGTCAACATTCCTGCTAAAATGCTCTGACTCCAAACCATCGCTGCAGCAGGGCGTGTTTATATAAGCTACTTAAACTCAGCGCATGTTAATGTCATCTTGAAGGATTAGATTCTAAATGGGTTTTTCCGTCCCTGCCATAAGCTGTGTGCTGCGTTTGCCTGGCAACACCAGTTTGTTGTATCTCAAGATGATAAACGGCATCGCAATAAACGTTCATCAGCCGACCGCGGCTCCTCTACATCACTGTAATGAACTGTGTGGGCTTGTCTTTCCACCATGTTTGACAGGACGCCTGTGCTCAACTGTCTGCTATGCTACACACTGAATGACCCAGTGGGACTTGCATTATGGGCCGGAGCACAGTGGCTGCACTCAGCCACATTGCCTTCAGTGTGTCGAAAGGCTCCGGCTGGTCCTAGAGAGTAGAAAGGGCAGTGCATGTGAGATTATCTTGTATCTAAGCGGTCAACAACATTGCATTGCGGTTTCAAAGCTAATCAGTAATTATCCACAAATACTCTGAGCATCAAATGATGTAAAGGAATCAGAAAGAGGCTGATCCGACATAATGCTGAGCTGAGGGAGACTGTCCACTTGCACAGCGTCCACTCAACATTTCACAGTGCTCTCCACTTTGGTAAATGATAAGTCATAGTGATTGATTGGTGACAGCCCCTAGTGAAGCATTCATTAAATTTGGGCGGGGAGAGTTATTAGATTTGGGTCTGCTGTCCTTCCTTAAATCTAATAAGGTCATCTATCAGTGGCGTCTGCTGATGAGGAAAAAACATCCACAGTGAATTTGCCATTGTTATTAAGAGTTGGGTTTTGATTAAAGTGTTGTTTGTCCGCTCATAGAGTTGGTATCACCCTGAGCAGGTGTCTGAAACTAAATGAAGGTGTTCAGTTAACTCTGATGGGTGTCGATTTACATAAACCGTGGCACAGTTTTGATTTTTGCGCTCTCAGAGTTAAAATAAGATCAGTAATTTTGTTGTGCTGCGCCATGTAGCAGCCTCATAAGGAGCCGTCTTCTGGCTTCTGGTCTCAGCGTTGGCCGAGTGTCCCAGGTCTGTCTGGGATGCCAGATCAGAGGTAAACATGAGGGTTTCACAAAATCCCCCCACTGTGTCCTGTTTTTGGCAGCTTGGGCACAACAAGAGTAGAATAGAAGACAACACCTGAACTTGTGTGAACCGTGCTTAATCCTTTGTTGCTGCTGTGTGGAGAGAGGGTGTAGTGTGGGTGTCCCTGATGGCATTTGTGATGACATGGCATTTATGTTGGATTTTTTACTTTTTGGATAAACCTGTAAAGGGTGATGTTATGCCCAAATAAGGGATACTATTTTCAGTCCAATGCAAAAAAATGAGGTGAATGGGGTGTAAATTATTTGCCTTGAAATGATGTCCAGTGCTAATATTGACTCTTCTTGCCTGTGATTATTGCTCTCTTATTTATCTGTAGATTAACTGAGGTTGATTTCGATCGGTTTTGAAGCTGTGCTTAAAAAAAAAAAAAAAAAATACTAGCCGTTTTTGGCATAGCATAAGCAGTGTTCACTACTGCCATATACAGGCATATTCAGGTAAGCTTCTGACTGCGACTGCTCTTTTTCAACATAGTGAAATAGTGACTTATAAATCAGATTTAGCAGATTGGTTCAAAAACCCTGGTTTTACAGGCTGCATTACAGGCTGCAAAATAATTATTTGATGTATATCTAAATAATTACTGATGTTGACTGAAATAATGCATTTTTTCACCCAGCCCTAGTTGTGCCTGTTGTGTTATTTGCCTCTATTTGCTTGGTCAGCAACAGGTTAGTAATAGTTGTTTATTCAAAATCTCTTGTGTGTAGATATCTTGTAAAAGCCCCTACAAGCAGTCGTCCTACACATATTGTACAATATATATATATAATATTGATACTGAGGAATTTAGTCAAAGATATGGTGGTATGTGGTTTTCATCACTTCGCCCAGCCCGGCTGTGACTGTGAAACATTAATATAAGTGCCACTACAACTTCCACTTCTGCATTAGTGGATGAATTGAAACAGTTTGCCATGCTGTGATTGACCAGAGCCGAGTGGAGCTGGTGGGAGCAGGGTCGACAGAAGGCCTGTTGCCTGTAGTCCACCCTGTGCACTGATCCATATGAACTGACTGTATCTTCAGCAGGTCAAGAAGCAGAGCAGCTGCTTCCTATCATTAAGTAAAGTGTTCCTCTCTGCACTTTGAGAGTTTGACCCCTCAAACATCACGTTGCACTGTTGCCGGTGGTCCAAGCTGAACCAGTCAGGTACCAGTGAAACTGAGTTGGAGACCACTAAATTGTCCAGACTTGTGTATGAAATGGGTCAGCATTGGATAACATGACGTGATAACAGACGTGGCTATGAGCCTCACAGGCCCTCTCACCAGAGCGTGCAGAGCCGTATGTTGAAGCTTCTGGCTTTTGCCATCAGCGTGTTTTACCCCAGCTCACCATCTGCAGCAGTGACCTGAACCTTCCCCCTGCCCTCCCACATCACTCTGACTCACGTCTTTGTTAACAGCATTTTGTCTGATTGGTGGAGGACGGGGTGAATGTATATCAGAATGAGTATGGGTGGTTATAGTCTCATCATCTTCCTCTCCATCATCGGTCCCTGTTGCCTCAGTAAACCCCTGCCACCATGCGGCCTTCTCAAGGCAATCTGGGTCAGGCCTTGTCGCTGCTGATTAAAAAGGGGATTTTTTTGTAGTCCAGTGGGGGAGGGGGAGGAGCATAGAGATAAGAGGGGGGAGGAGACAGATCATAAACAGCAACATCAGCAAGCCACAGAAATGCCCGGTTGTTAGGCTGTTTTTACTATTGGATTGAGATGTTCAGTCCGTCTACTAGCCCTGTGTCTGCCACACAGGATGCAGCTGTCACTGTGCTGGGCTCCAGTTGTACAACCACACAGAGTTGAGGGCACAGCACAGCGGGACTAGGGAAACAGTCACTGGGCTGAGCAAAAGCCCTCCCTTTAGAGGAGGCCTCGGCTCGGCTCACTACTTACATACGCAATACCTAACTGCTCATTTTTCTGTATTTAAGCTGACCTTGTGCAAGGACTTTGCTCAGACTCTACCGATTCACACTTCCCTCATGGCTTTACCACAAATCCCAAGCCTCATTGATTAAGTGGTGTGTAAGTGGTTGCTTTGTGGACTCCCAGGATTACCCAGAAGCATGTTCAGCACTTTATCCCCATATCAATGATGGCGTAGAGTGCAGGATAACGTTGCCTAATTAAATGGGCTCAGATCAATAGGAGGCCAGTAATTATTATAAACAATGTTTGATTCAATCAACTTTTATGTACTCAGTGGGCAAACACAAGTGAGTCTAGCTCTCTCTGGCTTCACCCTAATCCTACCACATTGTACTCCATTTGAAAACAGCTGAGTCAAAGGTTTTTGTCCTGTCTGAGTGCAGGTTGTTTTATATTAGTAGACACATACCAGAACTTGATTTGTCAGTGTAAATCAAACCGTTGTAATTGTCTTGAGGTTGCACACTCAGTTGTACCAGATGAATGTTCAGTGTCTGCCTGAATGCTCCGATCACCTCAGCCAACTTGTCCTCTTTGCGTTCCCTTTTTCCCTCTCTAAAACCTCCTACATTTCACATAGTTCTCCTCTTCCTCAGGATGCAGCACAATTAGCGCTCCATTGTAATTGGTGGCAGACACAGTGTTGTAGAACGGCTTGTATCATCTGCGCCTGCTTATCTCGTGTTCATGGAGGAAGGGGGAAACAAGCTGTTGGCATCTCTATCTTGGTAATTAGGCCAGGCCACCTGCTGAAGAAGCTGTTACCAGCTGCAGTCAATGAGTCCCAAACCTCTCCATGCTCGGCTTCTTCAATAGGGCAGCTGGGCTCACCAACAGAGCGCTGTATCTGTCCTGGTCCTCTGCCCTTTCTCCTCCATGCCTTCATCCTACCACCCAAATGCCCAACAATGGATATAGTGTGTAACTCAGTCTAGGCCCCAGGAAAACATTTGAAGCCGGATTACAAACAGATCACTGTACCAAGGCTTTGCCCTGTTATATTAACTCCTTCCCCTCATTTGTCTGACTTTCTTCCTTTCTCTCTTGATCTCTGTGTCTCTTGCTGACCTGCTGCTGGCAGAGCTGGCAGTCTGGTCGAGTCCACAGAGGTTTCACTTGCATATCAGTGCCCTATTTGAAAACATGCCCAGTCTGTTTATATAATCTTATGGCACAGAAAGACTATCATTATTACTGTAACAGGAGTTGAAGCTAGTATTACTGTAATGTTTGAAAATGGCAAGCTTTGCAGAGGAAAATGTCTCTAATTTTCCCCTCAGGGAGCAGCTCTGGGAGCATTGTTCACAGACATCATGAATTTAAAACTCTGTCATTACAGTGAGATGCATTAAATTCACTGCCTGATTTTATTTATTTATTTATTTATTTTTTTTTTTTACCATGAAAACCATTTAGCAGAATACATTCAAAGATGTGAAGAAGTAGTAATGACTTAAATAAAAACAACCTCAGTCAGACCAAACTGATGCAGATGCCATTTAGGTTAATGAGGGCTTCCAGTCCTTCCTGGAATAGTATGAGTGTGATGACAAAAGGTTAATTGGACTCAAAGATTGCGTTGCTGTTTATCAGGGTTAAGTAGCTTAATGCAATTGACCTGCCTGGCCAAAATAGAAAAGGAACACAGGAAGGCAAAAGACAACAACACAAACTGAGACAAAAGGCTGTTTGTGCACAACGGGCAAAATATGGAGCCAGGCAAATTATTCCTGTCATAGCGAGAAAAGTCCCGCAAGCATTCGATCTATCAGATAATAAAAATATGACTTATGGCTGTGTGATTGCCAAGTGTACTGTTATCATACTAGCTTTATGCAGCTGGTATTTACTGGGCCATCAAGGTGGCTGTTTAAAGCTTAACACACAACATGACATATGACACCTCTATGTGTGTGTGTGTGTGTGTGTGTGTGTGTGTGTGGAATTAAGCAATATCTGGCGTTTCAAAAATTTCAATCTCAAAATAGAGAGGAATAAGTTCGCCTGTTAGAGCAGCAATCTCACAGTGCAAAATAATGATAATAATAATGCTAATAATAGTTCTAATGCTGTAGTACTGTAGTAATAATAATAATAACAATGCTGCTCTGTCATTTGCTTTTTTTGGCTTGAGAACAAAATGTGCTGCGATGCCGGCCACTTGCTCATCGCGCCGTCCCCCTTTGTTGACCAGTGGCAAGTGCCAGTGTGTGGTGGGGAGGAGGCTTGAGCCAGGCCCACCGGCGTGTCCATCATCACAAACACAAGTTCCACCGAAAAGCTTTGCATGATTCCACAGAACATAATTTCAAATTCCAGTTAGGACCTCAAGGTTTCTGATGATACCAAATATGTCCTGCCAAATTACACGGAAATGTGTATGAAATGCTAGATCTAGATTTTTTCCGTGTGATGTAATGCACTGATGTAGTGCAGCCATGTCTCGAGTTGGAATAGTTTACTCAGCATAAAGCTTGATATAACATCAGTGATCTGATGGAATGAACACAGAGGACAGGATATGTATGTAACAATGTGATACAGTAGGAAACTTTTGCTTGGTCAAACACTGAAGCTGCTTAAATGGAAAGTCAAAGCTGACAGTTAACGTTTTGAGCATTGATTCCAATGGGCAGGAAGTTTTTGTTAATAAAACAGATTGTATTGACGAGATCGGTCAGGTTTTGAAAGCAAGAAGTTTCATTTCAGGTCATTCTGGAGTCACTGGTATTATTGACAACCTCATCAACCCCGAGTAGATATATTGCACTCATTTTGTGCTGAGGAACACTAAAAATCCTATTTATTGTGCTTTTTTAAAGCTTGCAAACTCCTGCCATAGAACCCAGTTTGGAGGCTTAATATTGTCAAACATGCCAACATCTTCTCCATGTGCCATTATTGGCATAAATGAGATGTAAGTTGGAAAGGGTGATTTATATGTTTAGCTTCAGTTGTGCTGTTGGATTTATGTTTAGGTCTTATCACTGCACATATTACCACGTTCTGTCTAAATGTTTTATTGTAACATTTAGGCCGAGTACTTTCATTTAAGGAGAGCAGCATATGATGGATTCTGCTTGTCTTTTAATGTCAGAGGGCAGAACCTTTTGTGTTTATTTTTGCTCTTATTTATTTTTAAAGTTTAAGAGAACATTTATTTCCATGACATTTCTCTGTTCCAGCTCAGCCACGTGTCCCACTCGACAGAGCCTTTTTTTTCTCCTGCTGTAGAGCGTCTTCCTTAAGTGATTTTCCCCTTTATTTCATCCGAAGAGTCATGGGATGTGGCAGCTCGGCTGTCGCAGCCAGTGAAATATAAAAGAGCATAAAGATCTGCTCCAAAGCTCAGCACATTCACATTCAAATATAAAATTGTGTTTTAAACATTTGTGAATATATTTTCATATGTTATTCATTACAGTCTACACTGAGTTTTGTCTCTATCCTTACATGAAAGTAAATACAGATTACAAAAAATTCAAATTATTTGAAACTTTTAAATGAATTAAGGATATTATTGGTTTCTAGAAAAAAATAGTTTTGTGATATTTGCTGTATTTAAAAGAAATATATCTGGCAATGTCAACTGTGAATATAGTTGAATATGAAAATCCAAATATTTTGAGCCAGCTATGCATCAAATGTGAAATCAAGTGGTATTTGCCAAATAATATTTGTGGTAATAACAAACCACATGTAGCCGACATTAGGAAGTGAAACAGTGGAAATGCATGCAGCTTAAACAATGGTTTGTTTTGTGTTGAATTACACAGGACGGTGTTGTATAATACACACTGTGGTTGTACACAGGCCCAGTGAAAGTTGCCTGATTGCGCCTGCAAATTGTGCCGCTGATTAAAACATGGGTTTAAAATAGCTGGTGATTTGGACTGGTGATATGAGGCATTGATGCCCGCAGTCAGGCCTGACATTCACCTTCCATTTAGGGTTTGGGACTTTTCTGAGGCTTAGATTCAGCCAGCACCCAGCTTAACATGGCAGGATGTTGGGGGGAACGTGGGCTGCTGAGAGGCCGGTCTATACGTCAGCCGCAGCCGAGTGAAAGCTCAGCGGTAACCTTACTGCTGACCCTTGGGGTCAATACGCTAATAGTTTTAAACATGTCGTTAAGCTGCACTTTTTATATAGCAGCCATATGGCATCAATGAATCCATTTTACCACTCAATTGCTTAAATGCAAGTTAAAAGTCAGCTTTAACTAGATGAGAAGTCGGTTCGATAACACAGCATGGTTGGATGTGTGCAGCAGGCTTGTTTGAAATTTTAGACGATTTGACGTAAGCGGAAGTTAAAGAAGGATGATCCCGATGTAATGGCATTTGAATGTGAGTTGAGAGACTACTTTAAGCTTTGGCTTGTTATTTAGGTCATGGCTGTGTGGAGCCAACAGGGTTACTATAGGGTAGAGCTAACCAACCAACCAACCAGTTCAGTTTGCAAAAGTGAATTTTCTTCCACCTTAAAAAAACAAATATAGGATCTTTGCACACTGCACACCTCCAGCTGGAACTCACTGTCTTAATCCTTGTATTTAAAAAAGAAACATGCTGCTGTTTTTGTATTATGCTCTCAAGATATTTTTGAAATGTGAATATCCAGATATTAATAAGTGTTACAGCCGTCAGTGGGGGTGTGAATAGTGAATTTGACAGCTGATGTTGACGTTGATACTGAGAGCCGCTCAGGTGGGTTAAGACTTCAGCTCCTGGGGTAAAGGCCAGTGTCTAATGCTGTTAGTAGTTACTTGTGGATCACTGAAGATTTGGCGCTCCCTAATCCCTTCTATACCTCAGCAAAATAGACTTCACCTCAGGGAGTACTTTGTATGACTTTACCTACTTGTTATTTATCGTGTCAGCACGTGGGAGCTCCTCTGCATAAACTGACTTCACTGTCTAGGCTTTGAATTTTGTCATGCACAGCTCAAGTCTTTACACAGTTTACACTTGATCTAATTTGATCTCAGGACGGTGATTAATCCCCTTTAGAAGTGGCGCATTTCCTCTGTGAATCTTTTTTTGTTTTCACAGCTCTTATCTTGGGTGTGAAACCGGTGTCATGAAGTCACTGAGCAAAGGAAAATAAGAGACGGCAGAATCAGAGTTAGTGCTGTGTGCTTCAAAGATATAAGAGGACGTGGTGTTTCTGATGTTGCATGGAGAAAATATGAGATTTGGGTCTTGTCAGTTCCCATCATATTGCCTAAAGAAAAACGAATGTCAGATTAAGATCAGAAGTGACAGAGGACGACAAAAAAGAAAAATGCAGAAGACACAAGTCAAAACTACGCAGACTGGACAAGCAGATGTCTACCTTTTGCACAGGAAACCTGTCTGAGAAGTATTTCTACTTTTTAAACAGTTATTACTATTGATGTAATACCCTAATTTCCACAAATGTGTGGTCACGTCCAGATTATTCCTATAAATGTGCAGGCATGCTGTTCCAGCAGACAGGCTGTAATATTTGCACTTTATGTAGTGGACAGTCATTTGATAAGCAGAGGTTATGTCATGCCGTGCTCCAGCACCTTCTTACTTATGAATGACCATCTCAGGAATTATTGAATGTACAGCTATCAGGGCCCGAGCTCTAAAATAGAAATGCATTTTCAAATAAAACATGCTGAGATCTGCTCTCTGACACCTTGTGTGAAGATGGTCGAGAGTCCCAGTTTACCAGTAAATATTTTAGGAAGTACCGACACGGGTCCACAAAAACCATAACAGCATTGATAGTGTGAGAGGGAAAGAGAAATTAACGATGAGGTTAAACTAGCCAAGGATTCCCAGTCTTCCCAGGGACATTTTTTTAATTTAAAAGGAATGAATTTCAATGAGAAAAATGTGTGTTATCATATGGCCTCTGTCCTTTCTTGAGGTTTGGTGATATGGCTGCTGGTATGCAGAGATAAAGTCACCCAATATATGAAACCTATGCTGTCACACTGTGTAATGCACAATACATTTAAACATAATAACAATTAAAGGGTTCAAGCACACATTCAATAGGAGAGACAAAAAATCACCGATTACATTGTGACATTAAGGGCAGCTGAATGTGTATGTTTGTCTGTCTCTCTGTGTGCATATGTGTGTGTGTGTGTGTGTGTGTGTGTCTGTCTGTCTGTCTGCATAGTTTGGACATATTATGTGAATCGGTTCAGAGGCTTCATGCCTTTTTGTTATAGGCCACTCCTGTACTGCCTGCCAGTTGGCATGAACACAAACACACACCTTCACACGCACACGCACACACACTCACACACACTTGACCTCCATCAGGATTTGATCTTATCTCATCTTAATTATTGCATATTTAAATGAGCTTGCCTATCAGATTATAGTGAATTACTGTAAAGGAGAATCAGACTTCTTGTGTGTTTTATTCCACACAGTCTGTAAAAAACTATAAACATTTAAAACTACACCGGGTCCAGACTTATCACTTTTGTAATTAAGAATCATTCCAGCTTATTTACATTTTTTAAAATTTATTTGTTGATGCCTTCACTGTAAGATTTACCAAGACACGAGCAACATAAATGTGCTCTTATTCAACGAAAATAAATAAGGCTCTTTTAAGGGCTGACATGTTTTTAATCCTATGTCTTTATCTAGCCTATTTTTGGCTTTAAACTAAATTATTTATGCCATAAATCACACTAAAATAACAAAACATGTGAATCGCTCAACTCAAATCATGTGAATCTACTGAATCAACTCAATTTCAAGTATTTATTTTCATCCTCAACATTGTCTGAGCCCATGCCCAGCTCAGAGCCTGCCCTGCTGAGCTGCTCCTTGGTGAGTTACTTTGACAGCATTTGCCTGTTTTAGTGTGTTTGCACTGTTTCTTAGTGCCGTAAAAAGCATAACTCATTCTTTCATTCATTCATTAAGCCCATAAACGTCCATGTGAATATATGGGAAATCGACTTTCTGCTGTCTACACGGCAGCACACAACCTCTCAGCTGAGCGCACGCACACTCACAGTCACACATATTCATATGGAGAATGTGGGGGTGGACTGATACCGCCGATATCAGTGCATTTCTCTGTCATTTTGCTCACATTGTTTGGAACTGTAGGCTAATGGTTGTAAATACGCATGCATGGGGAATCACAATTTGCTAATCAAACCTATTTCATAAGAATCAAAAATTAGTATAATTAAATAATTTAAAGACGTCACTGAGCAGTCAGATGTTTAGCTTGTAGGCAGCGCTTACGCAAAACTCTGCCCATGCCGTATTTCAGCCTCCCAAGGTGAAAACTGTGGCCGCAAAACAGTTGGGAAAGGGAAATTTTTGTAGGCTGACTCACCAAAATACTGAGAAATGACTGACACAGATTCAAATACATAGCGTAGCCACAAACTGTGATTATAGGATTCAAGTGCAAAGAGTAAGCAGAAGAAACAGATGCAGAACACTGAAGTCAGTAAATGTCAAATTATTCACAATGACTAAACCTACTGACAATTCTGGGCCCTATTTTTCTATCATTTGGGGTCTAAATGATTAATGGGTGTTATTATATTGTTACCTAGTTTTTATTATAAGTGCCTGGCAACATTATAGGAAGGATTTTTGTTTAAATTTTAAACTTTAAACACTAAGCCATGCTCTCTGGGCTCCAATGCAACAAACTCTTCCCAGCCCTCTCCAACTCTCACTCACATTTCTCACTCACATTTCCTGTAACAACTCACATCTCGCGAGATTTCAGAGCGAGACGTCTCCTTGAGCAAGACTCTTGTTTTGGACTAGACACAAACAGGCACGTTTAGTGGACATACCATGACAGACGCAATTGTCCCCAAGGATTGCATTGCAGCTTGTTTTCATGTCTGCTGACTGAAGCAATCTCCCTCAATCCTGAACCAAATCCAAAAACTTTTTTCCCTGTTACCCATTTAGACTCCAAATGATGGAAAAATAGGTCCCATATTTAAAAACACCAGAATCCCCCTTTAACAAAGGTTTCAACCCACAACTTTGAGCTTTAGAAGCCGATGCTTTGCCTGTTGACCCAAACACACCTGATAGCTTTTGTGAAGAAACGGCTTAGGTTAACATAGCCACCAAGTTTTATGATATAGAATCATTGTGTTACAGTTTTTTTCAATCGCTTTACCTCCTTTGTCAACTCAGAAATGCTGGTATCAAAACAGTTAATCCATAGGCCTAATGAGAGGTGCTCTTCCCAAAATAACACATTTTGTTTGCAAAAGGCTCTTACCATGACAAAACATTTCAAACATGCAGCAAAAGCACATTTTGTCACCGCCCAATACAACTCGCAGTCAAGCGACATAATCCAGCCACTCACTCACTTCATACTCAACACCAAAATGCAACACACCTTTTTTAGTCTGAGCAGGTTCAACCTTACTTTTTTCCTGTGTGTATTGCAGTCATATTTTTGACAATTTACATAGTTACATATTGTAAAGCAAGTAGCAAAATCCAATATTTCCCTCAAACAACTCAACTTCTGCCCAAGTGAGTAGATTTCTTCTATCAGCTTTACTGTACTGTAACCCAGCTGACAGCAGAAAACAAAGCACAGCTATCAGTTTGAACAAGGTTCTCCTGTGAGCTACACATTCAAATGTGAACTTACAGTAAAGAATTGCATCCAAACTCAGAAAGACTTTGAAGTGAAATTATACTGTATTGATGGGAAAAACTGAAATACGGTAAGTCACATACAGTATTACACAGAAAAACTCAAAGGAGTTGAGAAAAAAAAATACAGAATACAATTTATAGGCCCCTTTTTTGTAGGTGCATACTGATTGATTGGTGAATGGTGATTTGTGGAAAGGGTAGTGATGCAGGTGCACTAGTGATTTCACAGTGATGCAGGTCATTTCTATCAGCTGTGAGCAGATGTTTTGCTTTTGACTACCACAGTGAAGTCAATGGAGTCAGGGCCATGGAAATGACACATGTGAGAAGTGTTGTGCAAAAGAGCCTGAAAAATGTGTGAATCCAATGAAAAGGTATGAACACATTTGCAAAAGAAAACTTCTGCTGTGGTTTGGAGGTGAAGATGACGACAAAGTGGACCCCAGTTTCATTATACTGGAAAAAGCGAATGAAAAAAACTGTAATTTGCAGTGGCCAAATGGGTCATCTGGTCGTGCTGGATTATAGTAGGCCTGTGTGTCTCAGTCCCTAAAAATTCTGGTGACATAAACTGAGAGAGCCTTTGCTAGAAAAAAATGTTTTGCATAACATGCAAATGGATGGAATATAGTGGATGTGTGTGCTCTCAATGGCAAAGTTGTCGATCTGGGATGACTGGATGTGTGTGAAAGGTTTTGCATCAGTTGGACATGCGGCGATACAGACCAAGTTACTGTCCTGTGCACATGCTCTGCCTTTCCTGGGTAGTGAAGGACCATAAGGACGCACCTGCAAAATGTGGTTGGGCTACAAACAAACACCAAAACTACCAAATACAGTCGATCACAGCACCCACATGATGCACTTACTGTGCATTAATTAAATATCCCTGTGTGTGTGTGTGACATTGCTGAACAGAGATATTGTGTTCTCTTGCATGATTGTTTAAAGATGGAGATTCATCAAATCTCTGGCCTGTCCTTTTTGGCTTTCCTGCATCAACAAACCTATTTTTCTGTAACAATCAGTGTGAGTGATGTGAGCATGCAGGGAGTGGCCTCTCTCGCCTGTTTGGGCGTTTCCTCTGGAGTCTCTTCACTCTTAACAATATGAGAATCTCCTGGACCCGCAGGAGAGAGGATGTTATGACCAGGCTTACGGTTAAAGGAAAAGGGAGGGCTTTTGTTTGAAAGCTGTTTGAATTCATAGCTTTCAGCTTTATAATAAGTCTGTGTTAGGTAACCTTGAAATCCTGTGCACGCAGTTGTGCAAATGAGACTTTGTTCCAAGAGTCCAGTTTTCTGTTTTTTCCTGTTCTGGGCTTGGGCGTTTGACATAAACTCATGTCTGAAGCCCTCAGGTGGGAGATCCAAAACAATAGCTCTTAAACTTGGCTTTAGTTATAATCCTCACTCATGAGAGGTCGTAGGGTTCACATGGTACAGTCAGTTCAATGCTCAATTTTGGGGTTTCAGTTTTGGTTGGGTTCTGTGTATTTTAAGCAAAGAAGATAAATGGAATAACAGGCCAATCACAAGACGCTGGTCATTTATTTGGTGAAAAATCATCAAACTTATCTTCACCAGGAATACAAACACTAAGCTGCTATCAGTTATTTGTTAAAGAGACTGTTTTTTTCTGTTAGATAAAATTAAAGTGCAGCATCAGTTAAAATGGAAGTATTGCTTTGGTATTTTTAAATTAATACATACAGCTGCTGCACAGTGCCAAAGTGCTGCTGCAGTTATGAAATCTATGTAAAATTCATTATAACATATGGTGGGTGGCTGCATATGGAGCCTATACATTAAATAGTTGAGGTAATGTAACAAAGACAAGGCATATCCACAGGCGTATTTACTTCTGATATGCATTATTTATTTGCCTGTAAACAGTGTTTTTGTTGTTCTCATTTTTGCCGTGTCATTTTCTCACTTACATCACCACACTTCTCTGACAAAGCTGTGACTGCACCGTCCGACTTGGAAGGCTAAGACTGTGTGAGTGTCGATGAACACCGAGCTAAGGCAGTGCAAAAATTCACAGCTATGGTTCAGCAATCAAATGAATGATGAATAATGGCATTTATACAAGCACACTATCAGTACAAAACAGAAAAGAACACACTGTTCACTATAAAACAACACCATGACACAGATTCCTCAACTTTGGCTAAAGGGAGTGAAGTGTCTGACGACTTTGGTGACTGATGCAAAATGGTGCAAACAACAGAGGCACACATTTAACAAGTAATTTTATCTCTCTCTACAGTTCCTGAGCTAACCAAATGAGCTGCGTGATCCTCATGCACTGTGGGGGTAGAGGCAAGTGGTTCAGATTTCTGGCTAGAGCCGCACCCCTGTCATTCACTCTCAGTCTCAATCCGGCCCCTTGGGGAAAGTGGTACGAGCTGTTGTTTGGCCTCCCTTGTCGCAGTGTCCCTACACTCTTATTTAGTTCAGAGGATTACTGAGCAAACTTGAGCAGGATTAATGAAGGAGAAGAAGGGATTCCCTTTGTACAGTGAGACCAGGAAATGAAGCGGGGATGGTGCAGGCGTGGTGCCTCTGACATTCAATTACCTTGAGCTTTTTTTTTTCTTTCTCTCTCATACAGTGTTGCCTTATAATTTTAACCCCAGGGCAAGTATAGTCTGAAGAAAATTAACTTTGTGACCGGGGGGAGTTTAAAACGTCCACTAGCTCTGCGCTGCAGCTTGTGTCTCTGTCGAAGGCAGATTTGTCTCTGGTGAGATTGCACCTGGCTCTGCGATAATCTCCACATCGATCTTATGAAGATTGTGGCCCAGCTAGTCACACCTTGTCATGGTGTCTATTATGGTTTAATCTTTGTATTGTGTTTTAGTGGGACCATTATGAGAGTCTCTGTAAAATGGAGGTGTCTGTAAGTGGTCCCAGGTCTATACCTGAGTGAGCACTATTAATGTAGAAATGCTCTTTCTATGTGAGGATTAATAGTAAGATGCTCGGCAGACCCCTTTTATTACAGCTAAACCATTACTGCGACACTGTATGACAAAAGAATTGCCCCACCTGGTATATAGCCTGCAGAGCATGCAAATAGTCGGCCTGTTTGCGCTGTTGAAAGGGTATATGTAAGCATTTCTGTATTCAGCATCTATTGAATTCTGTTCAACAGAGAAGACAATTTAATTCACACTGACAAATCCATTGCGTAAGTTATGGGATGCATCTGTGGGTTAATTAACATCCGGAAAGGACATGCTGTATGGACAGTAGCTCACCCGGCATATTCCACTGGTCTCTAAACAAATTAGAGGGAGACAAAAACACTAGAGCGGGGCTTTGTTATTGAATTACATCTGACATGCTCCCCTGAGACTATAATTCACAGGATACTAAAAGGATTGGACAAACTACAACATGAACAAATTAGTTTGTTTTGTACTTATCTCATAACGGGACCATTTTGAAGGGAAAGGGGATTTTAGAGGCAGGCAAGAGAAGTGTATTACAAATGACTACCCATGTTTTGTCCTTCACAGAGATTTAACATGCATGACTTAGGTTTTCTTTTCTATTTTGGCTTAATCCTGTCATGAAAAAAAAAACATGAAATATGTCCTCTGCTACAGCCAGAACAGGTTCAGCCGTCTCTTTATCTCAGACCAAAAAAAAAAAAAAAAACATCTACTATCACAGTCACAGACGGATTCATCTGAAATGAGATTCTACACAAAAGCACGTCGAGTCACCTCTCATTTATGGCCACGTTATTCATCACCTCACTTCAGAGAGACGAGCCGTGCCGTGCTTGTGTACCTGTGCAGCTCACAACCGGTGGAAACACCAAGCAAGTCAAACTGGACTGCTGTCAAACAGACACTTTGTGTTATCTAACACTAAAGGAGAACAGGGTGTGGGAAGCCTGTTTGTCTTGCGCCGTTCACCTGCCTGGAAAGTACCTCTGAAATATGCACACAGGCTTTCTTTCACTGATTCATGTAGCAGCTCCAAAGGGGGAAAAAGAGTGAGATTTTACTTCCGAGCATCTCACATTAAGTAGATTAGACTCCATTTCGTGGACGGGGAGGGTTGTGGAGGGGCTGCTTCTGAACGAGGAGCCTCAGAGGGAAGAAAACAGGGGAAATGGATTGAAGTACTATTGGATTTATGATACTCTTCCTATGTTTTGGCTATGATGGGAGTGCCTGTTAACTTTTATGCCAGCTTAATGTCATTGTGAAAGACTTGACTTCTGTGCCTTGGAGGGCTAAATCCCTCCATGTTCCTCCTCTACTGGCTTTGACCTCAAGAAAAAATATGTATCCAGTATATGCATGTTATAATTCATGTTTCACAAGGGCAATTTTTACCAACTCCAAAATCAATTGTCCCAATTTTCTTGCACACAAGCACAAGATTGATAAAGAGGCATGGCAGCTCAGCGATTAGAGATCTTTTCCACATGCAAGGCTTGCAGTACAATGTTATCACCAAGGAGACAGTGTTTCTTAAAGCAGCCGGGGGTAGAGACAGAGCTTAGTGGAAACATTTATCCTCTCAGCGGTTTGTGGACTCAAGTTAGCCGTCATCTCGCAGAAGGTGATTTCACTAACTGAATTTCCTCTTTGAGGTTTCCTGTGGTGAAAGCAGCTGTGATGTTGTTGCTATGAGGAGACAACAGTCACAGTTTCTAAGGAAACACTTAAAATGGAGACTGCGCAGTCCTAATTGGCAACACCACAGGCGAATTAGCTTCTCGGATCAAAACTGCAGACATTTCTCGTGAATGCACTGTTTAACCGCACAAGTTTATTGGTATCCAGTAAACACCCCCTGTAGTGTCCCACCACTACACTTCCTGTGCGTGTGTGTGTGTGGTGTGTGTGTGTGGGTGGGTCTGTGTCCATCTGTCTATGTATGTTTGGACTTGGTGGAGCGCTGCTATTTTGGGCTTAATTTTGTTATCTTTTCTTATGTTTTAGGAGTCAACCGGTTTGGTCGAGTTGCTCTGTTTTCATAGATGTACCGCATTCCTGAAGCAGCTGTCAACAAAGGAAAATGAAAGTGCTTTAAAACAGAAATAGCCTAGATAGTGCACTCCTTGCTCTATTACAATACCTCTGCTGCTATCAGAAGGAAGAAGTGAAATCCTGTCACACAAAGGTGATTTAAGGACACATCTGTCTCTGCGTGTCTCCACCCTGGGCTGATTGACAACCAAAAAGATGCTTTTACTTTCAGTTACATCCAAAAAAAAAAAAAAAAAAAACATTAACATGTTTCTATCCTAGCATGAAAACACCTCTCTTTTATCTCAGCCTTCACGTCATCTAAATGGTTTGGTTTGCACCACATTATAGATCATGAAACGCCCCTTATGAGCGAGTGTGCCACTTCCTCGTTACGAGGAAAGGGCGGCAATGTGAATGAGGCCAACACCTTCTCTCTTCGCCATGTGGGTGGTCAGGTCAGTGTGCTTCTCACTGCTAACAGAGGTGTGCAGAAAAGCTTTGTGCTGAGCAGATACTCTGCAGTTGAGTGCATTTAGTCAGTTTCCAGTCCATGCATGCTCATTAAGTGGCTGCCCCTGGCATTTGAACATCTCTCAAGTTAAAGACGCCTTGCTGTTAGCAGTGATGTTTCAGGCCAACCTGCTGCAGGCAAAGGGGATTTTGGAGGAGAGGATGTCAGCCTCAGGGTTGTTCCTTCTCGCTCTGCACACTCCTCCATGACCGCTAGTGCAGAACTGCAAGGCGTGGTGGAGTAGTACAGTTTGTGCTGCCGTAAATTACATCATGATTATTTTCATCACTGATTTGTAGCCAGTAGTTCCATTTCCATTCTTGTGAATGGTGACTATCAGCACTATGAGATCTGGTTTGTCACTGTGTGCCAGAAACAGTCCCAACACTCCAGGCTGTGCTTAGTCTGTAATACCAGAGATCACAGGATATTCAGACAGGGAGAGATTTGTTTCCCAAATAGAGCTTTGAATCTTCATTATCTGTGTGTCTGCCTGCGGTCTGAGTCACTGTGCCAGACTCTCACCCGCTGACAGCACTTTAATGAGGATTTGGGATCAAGCTACACATTTTAACTCCAGCTGCCCACTGGAGCAGATTGAAATGAAACAACTGGTTTTGTTGTCAGGTCTCATTCAGGTTGTGCATATATGGCTTTACCATGGGTAAATCCTGTGATCACAACCAGTTCACTTCCTGTAGTGTATGTGAGTTTCCACCACTGCTGCATTTGGCTTGTGGTTTAAAAAGGCATGCTTTGATGTGTCTTGATGGCCAGAATGGAAATGTTCCCCTGTTTGCTTTTGTTGCCTCCCTTTCTCCCAGTTCTCACAGTGATTTCTGGAAAAAGCCACATGAAGCGAGCAAGACTTGCCTCCCAGTGGTGGAGTTAGGAACGTACACCATATCCAAAACCACGAAGCCTTTCCTTGCAGGCTAAGATTTGATCAGTCTGACATCATGCTTTGTGTTTGTAGTGAACTGTTGGTTTTTTGATCAGTCTTTATGCAGAAATTCACACAGTTTTTAAAGAGAAGAGCTTCTCTGGACATAAGCGTGATATCTGTGGTCATTAAGCTCTTGTATGGTATTTAGGAAATGATAAAAGTCAAACTAACCTGAACAATGAAAACACACTGGTTGACATAGACAGAATTAAATATCATAATATCTTTCAACAACAGCAGTCTAATAAGTTCATAAAACTTCATCCCTTTACTGTGTTGCAGCCTTTAAACCAAGAAACACTAGTGCCATATCATGATATTAAAATGTGCAAAATTGCAGACGATATCCAGTCTGACATCATGTTATCAGTATAATATCAATATATTGCTGAGCCCTACATTGAACCTGTTTTTTTTTTTTTTTTCTTTTCTTGCTGTGCAGGGATCCTGTTTTCTACTCTGGTGTTTGGGCCTGCTTGTGGCTTCATCCTGGGATCCCTCTGCACCAAGTTTTATGTGGACGCTATCTTCATTGACACCAGTGAGCTATTATTATTTTTATGTTTTTTTGCATTGTTTTGCATGACTGCCTCCTGTGGTTTTTCTGCATTTTTGTGACTTTTGTGCCCGTGCTTTGCCACTCCACAGGTAGGCTGGGCATCACCCCTGACGACCCCCGGTGGATCGGGGCCTGGTGGGCAGGCTTCCTCCTGTGTGGTGCCTTACTCTTTTTCTCAGCACTCCTAATGTTTGGCTTTCCTCAGTCCCTGCCAGTCCGGGAGGGGGAGGGTGGGGCAGACAGCGAGCAGGCCATGCTTCCTCCCTCTGTAAATACAGACTATGAGACTCCCAAGCCCAGTAATGGCGTGGTGCGCAACCATGAGCCTGCCAACAGCCCCACCTGCTGTCAGCAACTCAGAGGTGAGAATGTGCAGTCCGTTGGTGCAACAAAGATTTACACTGCCAAGAAAAACAAAAACAAAACACAAGCCTGTTATTGTAAAAAATGCCAGACAGACAAATATTGTGTTGTATTTGTATTTATTGTATTCTACATTTATTAATAGTAAATTATTGTGAGGATGCACAGCTTTATTGTGAACAGCTGATCCTCAGCTGTTGACTGGGTTTTTAGGGCTTATGTCAATCTCCACTTTCAAAGTAAAAGGCTTCCAATAACAATATAATGGCTGATGCGTGTTTATATACATAAAAAAACACATTTGCAGCAAGGAGTCCTCACATTTGGTAATCAAATAGTCGTAATAAAGATATGTTCTGGAAGCTTGATATTTTACAGTTGAACAATAAACTTTTTATCTTCTTACCACAATCTGCACCACCATCTGCTCAGCTGTGACACACTCCTCTGCCAACTGACACACTATACAGATTACTGTAAGCAATAGAGTCTGTTGGACACATTATTTAAAGAAAACCGCTTGTTAGATTATCTCAGTTGATTTGAACTGTATCTTTTTTTTTAACCCCTTGAACATCCATTTTCCCTTAGACAGCTTCAAAGGTAGAAAAATATTTCTACAATAATACATTTTTGTATCTGATGGGTGCAACAGTGGCTGTATCACACTTATATTGAGTGAAATGTTCAAATGCAGGATGCTATTGTTTTATGGCTGCATCATTACAACATGATTAAATGGCACACGAGACACCAAGATAATCTAAATCATGTCATGTGCATCATTTTTTGCACATTTCCCTGTAATGCAGGAGCAGGAGGACATATTTGGTGGCTTTGCAAACACTGGGCCCTCTGTTAGAAATTAAAATAAATTTCTGTGGGTGCAATGACAAATGCAGCAATGACAAACCACTGATGGGATCAGCAAAGTTGAGAAGGTTTACATCAGCCAAGTAGTTTTATCAGCCAAGCTCTATATTGGACTTCTGTGCTTTGCATGAGTAAAATGAATAAAAGTCATTCATTGATTGGCTGAGTCACTCAGTGATAAACAAATTCATGAACAATTAATAGTATAAACTAAAATTCCTATTTCATTTTTGATCTGTTCCATACATAACAATTTGAGAGAAGTTCCAAAAACATTAAAGGAACAAGGAAGCCTCAGGTTCTCTATCAAGCGTGAGATGAGATATTGAATACCAGAATGCCAGCCTAATGATTCTCATTAAATTTTGTTCTCCCTAATTCCACCCCACATTGCAGTGATACCCAAGGTGACCAAGCACCTCCTCTCAAACCCAGTTTTCACTTGCATCATCCTGGCTGCCTGCATGGAGATCGGCGTGGTGGCCGGCTTTGCAGCCTTTCTGGGGAAGTACCTTGAGCAGCAGTTCAACCTCACCACCACCTCAGCAAATCAGCTCTTAGGTTTGTGTGGAGCTCATACACGCTGTATGCTCACGCCACACACACACACACACACACACGCACATGCATATGCCCCACCATGCACATTTATATCCCAGTTTGCTAAACAGATCTTGGCTCACTCTCTGAAGGTATGACAGCCATTCCCTGTGCTTGCCTGGGGATCTTCATGGGCGGTCTGCTGGTGAAGAAGCTGAACCTGTCGGCCCTGGGAGCCATACGCATGGCCATGCTGGTCAACCTGATCTCCACTGCCTGCTACGTCTCCTTCCTGTTCCTGGGCTGTGACACAGGCCCTGTCGCTGGAGTCACCGTCAGATATGGCAACGAGTAAGAGCTCTGCCGACTGCAGGCATGAGAGGGTCACTGCCCTGTTTAGCCATGTTTAGTCCCATGTAAATAATTATGGTGACTGTGGGACACCTCGCAAACCTGAAAGTGACAGGGACTGAATGCAACATAATGCATACAGTCAGAATTTAACCCCTTCGTGTCCTACAAGGATCTCACAAGAATTGATGCAACAGGCTAGTGTCGTTTTTTTGTACTGTAGTTTTAATATCAGGAGTGATCTATTTCTAATTTTGCCTGTGTGTTTAAATTCCTGAAACATAAAGTCTCTGTTTCCTCATTAATGTTCATGCAAAGCTTTGAAGGGACTTCTGTTTTTGTCATGGTATTCAGTCAGGTTTCAAGACTCATGGATTTAGTACTAATACCACTCTCTCCCAGAAGAGAGTGCTTTAGCTAGCTAGTTTGCATTTTACCTGTCGGTGCTTCACAATGAGCCTCCTGTGTCTCTCTGTGCAGGACGCTGCGTGAGGGCCAGAAGCCAGAAGCTCAGTGCATCAGCCACTGCAACTGTTTCACCTCGTCCATCAGTCCCGTGTGCGGCGCCAACGGTGTCACCTACCTGTCCGCCTGCTTCGCCGGCTGCGTGAGACCTGTCGGCACAGAGGCATCATCGAGCGTCTCTCAGGTGTGCACCCCGCCACATATCGTCCACAGCGGTCTAGTGACGGCTGGAAAAATTTGTCTCATATCAGTAAAAATGAAAAGTAGAAACTCTGAAATTAATATGGTATTCACCTGATGAGCAGCAATTGCCAAATGCTATATAATTCCTCAGAATAGCTGGCAGGTTAATTATTGCACAGATGATATTGACAGTGGATTTTTCAGTGATGGAAATTTTCTGTGTCTTTTAAGCTTTCTTAGTTCAAAGTGAAATTTTTAAAGTTGAAATTGTGCAACACTGAGTATTTCACAGTCCTGTCATCAGTTATCACAAGCTGGATAATCAAGTCAGGATAAATATCTTCTATATTCAAATCACATGCAGAGAGAATATTGCTCTGTGCTCAGTAGTGTGAAATATCACCATTAAGGCTGTCGTACTGCAGCGGTCTGAGCCGTATTTTATTCATCTGAAACTCAGCTGTGTCACTTAGTCACCGAGCCCGACTGTTCCATTACCAAGCTTTGCCTCAAACATTTTCCTGAAAATGAATAAAGAATAAATTGACAATAGCATGAAAACTGTGTCGCTCTTTTTTTGCATTGTGCAGATGTTTCTTAGACGAATGCTTCCATCTTTTCCTGTTCACAGAATCTGACAGGGTGCGGCTGCATATCCAGCGTGAGTAACTTCTCCACAGCGGCTCCAGGAAAATGCCCGAGCCCTGGCTGCCGGGAAGCTTTCCTCATCTTCCTGTGTGTGATCTGTGCCTGCAGCTTGATTGGCGCCATGGCCCAGACGCCCTCTGTTATAATCTTAATCAGGTGTGTGTATGAGAGAGCGAGTGAGAGACAGCAAGAGGGAGGGAGAGAAAATAAAATAAAAGCAGAGGTTATTAATTTTTCTTTCTCTTATCTGCCCCTCTTGCAGGACTGTGAGCCCTGAGCTGAAGTCATACGCCCTCGGAGTGCTGTTTCTCTTGCTCCGGCTCCTTGGTGAGAACCATATTCGAACTTTATAACTGAAAATAACATAACGTAGCTCTGCCAAAAACAGTGCTGCACATTTCTGCAGCTACCATTCCAAGCTGTTTTTAGTATTACATCATATCTAAGATTACTATGAATGTTAACATTTTAAACTTGTATATGCATAACTGTTATCCATGGAGTACTTAATGTGTTACTGTGTATTGTGCAGTGTGAGCACAAATACAATATGTCACTTTACCTGAACAGGAAATATAGAAATGAAGTGGCTTCAGAGAGCTATAGGCATCGAGTTATAAATCGTGCACACAAGGCAAAATACTTACAAAGTTTGCACTTAAAAGTAGGGAGGCTTGGAATGCTGCTGTAGTTTTTACTGATTGTGCACGATAATTCAAATATTTGGATTTTATGCATCCTATGTATTCCATCCTTTAACTTTGGTTTTAAAGTGTGACAATACTGGAAGAGATTTTTATCCCATTCCTCACTGCTAATAAATGAGGATACAGTATTGAAGAAAAGCACACTGATTTTCCATCTTATGTTACATTACCCATGGCACCCTGTCCTTGTTTTATGTTCATTCTATGTCTATTCACACGTGAAGCACTCTGTTCATATAATTTCTGTTTCAAAGCACTTTAAGCTGCATTTCTTGTAGTAAAGGTGCTTACAAATATGTTTATTATTATTATTTTCATTGTCATGATGATTACTATTATCCCTAAGTCCCTGTATTCCTGTTATATATATTTGAAATGTGATATTAGGTTTAAACAGAGTGAATCACAAAAAAAAAAAAAAAAAAAAATCAGCAAGTAAATAAAGTCTGCACTGCAGTGACCCAGAATACAAATCAAGTTGTTTTTCTCTTCTTTGAAGCTGTTTGAGGAGGAAACAGAGATTAGTCACACAGGCGAGCTAATGGCCTCAATGAATCTGTTATCTGTCTGTTCTGCAGGATTCATCCCCCCTCCTCTGATCTTTGGTGCTGGGATCGACTCAACATGCCTTTTCTGGAGCTCCGAGTGCGGCGACAAGGGTGCTTGCTTGCTGTACGACAATGTAGCTTACAGGCATCTGTACGTGAGCCTCGCCATTATTCTCAAGGGCATCGCCTTCCTCCTGTACACCACCACCTGGTATTGCTTACGCAGGAACTATAAGAAGTACATCAAAAGTCATGAGGGCCACTTGACGCCGACTGAATTTTACCCCTCGCTCACAGACATGGACGGTCCCAAACTAGTCAACCGGACAAAGTTCATATATAACCTGGAGGACCATGAGTTTTGTGAAAATATGGAGTCAGTTTTATAGTGTGTAAAGCAAAAGGAGGACAATGTAGAATATTCAAATTCTCTCAAAGGATTATCCTCTGAATTTATTCTTCTTTTACTGAAAGGATAAAAAAAAAATTGTTTTGATAATGATAATATATTTAACGACCCATTCAGGTCACAGGAGACTGTCACTGCTCTTTGCTCCACATCTTTTGTAACTTTTGCAAGGGTCCAGTTTAGTCGTTCACTTATCAGCGAGGTGTTGTCCAGTGCCAGTAACTTCCTGTGTTGATTTGGTGGTAGAAGACAACTACAGTACTGTCTGGCTCAGTCCTAAAAGTCCTAGTTGAGTATTAGTGGGTGCACACGATGCTACAACTATAGTTGCCATATTGTTTTAGGTTTGTCATGATTCCAGTGATCTGTGTGACAATGACAGTTTCCTTTCAGTCAGTGCACTGTGTGTTCTGTCTTCTCTCAGAAATGAGATTGTTATTAGGAGAAAAAAAATGTTTGGGTGGTTCTTCATTTATTCATATTTAAAAGTTGCCAAGTTGTTTACAAACTAATAGCTCATTCTGTAATGGTTTTTTATTTTCAGTGAAGCAGAGAGGGTTTCTTAGGAGCTACAGAAGCAGAGCAGAATCAGTATGGGTTGTCGTAACGGCCTGTTAGATGCTTTGTATTGTCAAAAAAAATCAAGTCTAACAATAGTAAATGAGGTGGTGTTTTTATGTCATCATGCACTCTTCAAATTTTTTTTGTTCTCTTGCTGGATCTTAGGCACTGTTTTTGATTCTGCTTAGACTAGACTGTGAAGTCTGTCTTTTCTAGGTGCAAACATCGTGCAATTCATATTTAATACTTCTTTACTGTTAGTCTCGTGTCAGACTGCAGGTTTGTTTCTCATTTTAGCAATTTGTCGTATTTTCATGGTTGTTTGTTTGTTTTTTTTTCATCTGCAGAGTTTATTCGACCTAATATGTCTTAATGAGGGATTATCCAAATAAGAATGTTATTTATATTTTCTTTTGACTTTTGCACCTAGTGGAAGAGCAAAGAGAAAAAAAAATCAAGAAGAATATTTGTATGTGTTTTGACATTCAAGTAAAACAGATTAGGAGTAATATATTTGTTTCATTAGGCTCAGAATGTTTTATTAGATTGTATTTGAAAGGACAATATAAAAATATATAATCTAATTGTATGAAAATGTGTGTGACCGATATCAGAGAAGATTTGGGACAATTCATAGCAGTGAAAGTGGTATGTTGCTTTATTGGGGCAAAGATATAATACGTGTCTTCAAACTCAGCCTGTAATATCTGAGATAGTTTCAAAAATGCCACAGGAGCATATGTGTATGTGTGCACATTGTCAGACCAGATGAACAATATGAGGAGCACACTGAATTTATTCCTGGACATATATTCGATGAAGTTTATAATGCTACTTGGCACATAGGACTTATTATGTTACTGATCTCTCTGCAGTTACAGTTTTGGCATTGTCCCTTTTCTTACACTTTTTGTATTGCAACATATCATTTATTTTACTCTGGAAATAAATTATTTTTCAGAAAATAAACAAGTCGGAGGGTTTCAGCT
Organism: Myripristis murdjan; assembly: GCF_902150065.1. Taxonomy (NCBI): domain Eukaryota; kingdom Metazoa; phylum Chordata; class Actinopteri; order Holocentriformes; family Holocentridae; genus Myripristis; species Myripristis murdjan. The sequence continues at coordinate 20,169,539 of NC_043985.1, forward strand.
TTCATTTCAGGGGCCACTCACACTAAGGGTTGTAAGAGTGCGTGAATTAATGCTATGTTCTTGCATTTGTGAAAACATAATGTCACAGCAGTGCCTCGTATGCTTTGAAGCATCTCATATAATTACGTTATTTTCCATATGACACCCTGTTCGAGCTTTAATCATGCAGAAGTTCTCACCAAACTGTTGGGGGGGATCAGAACGCTTAAAGCCTCATCTTCTATTTATAGCTCGTCAAAATCAAATAGTGAAAATTTACACAGCCTTCCAACTGCGAACACAGTAGGATATGCAAGACTGGCTACAAAAGACACATGGACGCCTCATATTTTGGGTTTGCACAGCAGGCTGAGCTTAATATCTTATTACAGAATTCTGTATTGCGAAGTATGACGGGGCTATTGAGAATTTGAGAAGCAGCATACCTAAATGAGATGCGGGATATCATTTTAAATCCAAACACTTCTCCCAAATATTCTCCAGTAAATGTTTATGCAAATGGTTTTCAACAAGCCAAATTGAATATGGGTTTCCATCTTTCACTATTCTGCTGATTTGGGTTTTGATGCTCCCCTCGAGTGTGTGTGCGCGTGTGTGAGTGCATGTGTGTGTGCATGTGTGTGTGTGCTACTTTGTGGATGTTTAGCCTCTTTGGAAAAGCTCAGCTAACAACCACACAGAAGTTTTCATCCGGCCTGTTTACAAAGTAGGTTAGGATGATTGTTGATACGGCTTAGATCCTCTGCTCAGCCATGACAAATGAACACACTGCAGAGGGAGAGAGGTCAAAACTGTTTTTTTTTTTTCTTTTTCTAGCTGCCTAGAATTCATCCTATTTTGCTGCAAAAATACGTTTGGACCGTACTCTGGGCAGAATCCTTCATATTCGGCTGACTTTGAGGTGGCTCAACATATGGAAATGCATGCATTGTTCAGATTTGCAAGGCAGTCGAGATGCAACCAAATATTGTGGTACGAGGGGGAACAGCCCTTTCTGTGTCTGCGGGGAAAGATCTGTCTAGTGGAGTCTTCAGATTAACCTTCAAATTGAAGCTGTGGGACTTTTAACATTTAACTTCAAATAAGGTTTCAAGAAGCCATGCAGAACTACTGCAGAACCTTGACAGATTAGTGTTAAAGCTACACCACTGAAAATGATGTAGAAAATTGGATGCCATTATACACTATTTCGTTTCAGCTATTTTAGTCCCTCACCCAGTAATTCTGGGTGACTCATAACAATACTTCATAAAATAATGGAGTTGAACTACCTCTTGCTAAGGACAGAGGGCCGCTCACAGTGAATAAGGTATAATTATGGTATAATTAGGGTGAACTTGCATGTGTGTGTATATGCGTATATGCATATTTATGTGTAGGCATATGTATAGTGATGTTTGTGCATTTGTTTATATATGTGCACCTATGTAAATATGCATGTGTATTTAGTTTAGGCACGTAGTGTAGTGTACAAAGCATAAGCATATCTATCTATCTATCTGTCCATTGACAAAATGAATAAATGACAAGATGTACTTTTTACATCAGCTGCCAGGCTATTGTACACTGCACATGATTAATTTGAGGATTGATCAGAGGCATTTCTCCAGAGACACAGGCCTCTGCTTAATGTGTACAAACATTTTAGAGGAATCAAAAGAGTGTCACTGCGCTGTGACATATCTCCAGTGAGCCAAGCCAAAGCTTTTTCAGCGCAAACAACCAACAAATAAAGGGAAATCCCCTGTGCCATTTGCTTTTCATACAGAAATGCTGTCAAATACAACAGAGCACAATCTGCTTTATTGGAATGAAGTACACAATTTCATTGAATTATAAGCTCCCTTTGCTAAAAACAACAAACAATACATAATGGCATTCGTAATTTAAAAGTATCATAATCAAATTATCAGCATTTTTAAAATTGTATTTATGCACTGTATAGCAGCCTGAGAAATGTATGCACTCTCGGGGAAAAGAAAAAAAAAAAAACAACATGGCATAATTACCATCATTTTCTAGCACTTGTAAATTAGAATGCAACATGCACTCACAAATGTGTGTGTGTGTGTGTGTGTTGAGGGCATCTATTAATAGCACAATGAGACTCTTCAGCAGAAGAAATAAGCTGATGCATGACAATAACTCGTCTCAGCAGCTTCAGCCTCAATTAACAATAGTTGATTTGCACCTCGCTCATGATGCTTGTCACACCAAAGAAACACAAATGCAATTACTTCTCTTTGGACAAGTGTCCTTGTTGAAAGTCAAACATGAGAAAAGCCGCCAACCTTGAAATAGAACACGCTGCAGGCAAGAATTTGTTGCTTTTATCGAGGGATGTCAATTAGCCTAATGGCTGCATTACAAACAAATAAACACAAAGTATTACATGACAGCTCAGGCAGAAAAAAAAAATAAACCGATAAGTCCTTGGTGGAGAGATTTCCTTTATTTTCTCATACACTTTTGGGGCATTTCAATGAATACTAATCTCCTGGGCCGACTGAGTTCAGCTTGTCAACATTTAGGTATTTACAGCTGAATGCCTGTTTTCTAACAATAAAGACATAAGGTGGATAAAATGAATGCAAATCGAACGTGCACATGTGAGCTGCAAGTAAGTATTTACATTTACATGTTAAATGTCAGCGCTTTGCATTGCTTTGGTGATTTTTTTGTGCAATCACTGCCGAGTATATAAAGTGCAGAGCTTACGGTCTTAATAATGCATGGTATAAGATTAGATATGTCAGTACTTTTAACCGAGGCATAAGTGATCAAGTGTGTTGCAGTTTGCTATCAAGGCTACAGCTGCAGTTTCACTTCACACAAAACGGTGCTTAACTGGTGACTGAGCATATCCATGAAAAACAAATTAATCTTATGAATGCATGATATACAACATGGAAAAAACAGCAGAAAATGCTTAAATAAGCTGATTGCTATAAGACAGTAAACACAATATTGTCTTAAAATACAGTATTCTGGGTGGCAATTGACATTTAGTCCATTATTCACTTAACTAGCCAATGATTAAGCATTAACTAATTGCATATGTTAGTTATTAAGTATCGCTTCAGTTGGTCAACTAGTATACTGATCAACAAAACAAGTGTAATTATAATTTAAAAGGTGGAAATGTTCTCCAATTTACTTACAAAGACACAATGTTGGCAATGTTATGGTTTGACTCATTTATTGTTTAATTAACAAGCAGATTATGAGGGCAACATTAAAATCAGATGACGAAGAGCAGACACATCCTCATCAGGTGGGAAATGTCCCCCAGGAGATGCTGCTTACAGTGTATACAAGTGATAACACAACAAATCTATTATGTCACCACTTACAGGACTAATATCTCAATTAGTGATCTGTGCATTACATACTTGCCCAGTTTTGCCATTCATATTGTGCCTGTACATCTTGATATTCAAGAGAACTGTGTCCGAGATACTGAAAACCTAATGTTACCAAAATAAATTATTCAGCTGATACTGTAGCCTACTGTAGGTGTTAATCATTAATCATTAATCAGCACAGTTGACCATGACTGAGGCATTTTAACTAGACTACCCAACACTTGGTGAGTTCATCAGCAGCTGATTGAGCAGAGGATGATGGTTGTGCTGGGGGGCTCCCAGTGTTAGGTAGAGCAGGTGTTAAAGCACAGCGTTGGTGGGAAGGAGCAAATGTGCTTAGCTGGCTTTCCATGGATAAATATAGGCTTAAAGATATTCAGTGGAAAAAAATACAGGCACCGCAGAGCAAGTGACACAGTGTATTACAAAACTATATGATCCAGGAACTGGTTTCATTCCCTTTTCCAAGATGAACATTCGATATTGTGCTATAACTAAATTTTCAATGCAATGCGGGAGAATTGAGGTATTACCCTTTTGAAAGGTTTTGCTTAGATAGTGGGACAAGAAGCTCAAGGCAGCACCCAAGACAGACAGAGCCTGGCAGGTGTTTCCAAATTTGTTCATGTTAAGGGAATTGTTGGTCCCAAAATTAAAATTCAGTCATTATCTTTTTATCCCCATGTCATTCAGAACCCTATTAACATTTGTAAGGCCACCGAACACACAGTGTGTTATGGTCCTGAGCCTAACCCTCCTTAATTTAACAGAACCATACTAATAAAATAAAATACAATACAATACAATAAATGAAAATAAACATAGAATGTCTATTTACTGTGTCAGTTCATACAGCATAATACAAGTGTTCAGTGGCCAAACAACTGCACTGTGAGCCCACAAGTCCAATATTTACCTCATTATCTTGTACATTTTCAACGCTTGGTTGCACACCAGAGGTCATCAATAGCTTGGGAGAAGGTTGAAATCGATCTACTGGAGTTAACTCGCGGTGTGTGTGGTGATTCTAGTGCGAACTTCATTGAAGTATCAACCGACACGGACTGGATTTTCATTTCGAGGTGAACTACCCCCCTAAGGAGCGAGGTTGGAAAGAGTACAGAAAGATCCTAGAGAAAGTTGAAGTTTCTGTGACCTTACTGAAACTTACCAGTGTAGATATCTACTTAAGTTTAAGTCAAAAATAGCTCATTCAAAACAAACAAAACAAAGTTACCAAGTTACCAAGTTGAGAGCGCAGAGTTTGAACCAGAAAAGACAGGAATTACAAAATCAAGTGCACAGACACACTATTACAAAAATATTTCAGGTTACTCTCTTTTGTTGTCTGACTGTTCAGTGTGAATGGCTCTACCATTTATAAAGTGAAATTGGTCCATTTTCCGTTGCTTATGGGAAGCTGATCCAATGTCGAGAAGTGCTATATTGAAATGAAAACTTTAAAAGATAATCC
>NC_043985.1:20476877-20576877 GCF_902150065.1 Myripristis murdjan
CAAAAAGGGTAGAAAAATCTGGGAATAAAGAGCTTACCCACCTCACTAATTTAATTACTCTCAGGACCTCCATGACAGTAATGTAAATATTCCACCATGAGGACCCAAGATACAGAGAGTAATTACTTAAGGCTTTCCTTCACATCTCTCAAGACTTTTTTTTATTACCCAAAAGCTTTTTAACATTAGCACTCTCTCCCTGACAAATTAAATGAAATTTCATTACTCCAGCCATCCTAATGGCATGAAACTATCAGCTGTTGTATGCCTGGTCTCTCTTCCCTGGCTGCCCCGGCAGATTAATCAAATAGTCAGCTTCAGAGTCAAACTGAGGGGAGCATCGATCCACAAGTCTGTGTTTGTCTAAGGTTCGTACGTGTTGGGGATCTGAACCTTGAATGAAAGACCTATATATTGATCTCCATATGTTAAACATGAACAGTCCATCACGTAACAATTTTTAGAGTTGAAACAAATGTCTATAAATGGTGTCGTTAATATAAAGACATGTATGCCAAAGGAGCCACATTTAAGATATATCAAAACATCATCATTAAGGATATTAATATCCGTTGAGTGTGTTTCAATGCATTTATATGTGCTCCAATATATAAAAAGCACCCCTAAAAATGACCAGTATATAGGGTATAAATTTTTTTATAACTGTATCTCTCTGCATGTGAGTATATATGGAATTTAAATAATGCTATATGCAGCGTTACATAATATGGAGGGAGGTGCACCAATAAATGGTTTTCACAGATTCGTTATAGCCAGCCAATTACCTATGATATTTAACACCTTTGGTTTTGTAAGGGTTAAGCTGCTTGGCCTTTGATCTCTCGGGGGTAAGGTCTTGGCAAAGTGCCCCTCCACAACCCACAGCCCTTAAGGGACTTTCAATCCAATTGCTGGCCAAGAGTGGATGCAGATCTCAAGGTTACACCTGAGTGTTCAAGGGCAGGTCCAAGTGTAATCGGCACTTAGATCATAGATTAATCTTATTTGCTATCTATTAGGCTTGATTCTTGCTTCCCTCTCTCCCCTCCCAAAGCCAGGATTACTGTGATAGTTTAAGATAATGGATTCTTATGGAAGAGGAGGTCAAGAACCATTCTTGTTTCAGAACCTACAGATAATATGATTAATCTAAAAGCCTCTTTCAAAAGAGGTCCACCTTCAAAGGCCTAATTGGCAAAAAGGTATAGAATAAATCTGAGATGTTGGCACCAGGGCGTTTCATTAATTAGAATTTTATTCTATCACCAAGTGTAGGTGATGAAAATATTATTTGTATCGGCTCTTCATTCACTTCTTTACCAAAAGAAATAAATCCAGCTTGTTCTTTTATCAACAAAATCAGCAGGGGTATACAAATGGCATTTACTGAATATGATGTTGGTAATCTCATATTCCTTAGCTTTCAACCTTTAGGTCCTTTTGTATGTGTTTTATTGATTTATAATGCAAGGCATTGATGTTGATGACACTATTTCATAAGGCATGTGACATTTCTTTAATACAAATAAACCAGACATATTATTAAGATAAACAGCCATTACTACTTTTAAAGCATTTACAAAATGCTCTATTAACATTTAAAAGCAGAGCAAAATTTTTGCATTGTTGGCCCTACGTTACACAAAAAGGTTACGCAGAGATATTGATTTCACTAAGTGCAATCTCATTTTGATTCATTCCGGAGAAAATCTCACCTGTTTTGATTTCTGGGGTAGCCACTAGCTAAACAGATAACAGATAAACTCTGATAAAATATATCCAAATGTGGCAGCCTCCCTGATAACCTCTGAAGACACATTGGTTATCTTGTCCAGTCATCAGCAACTGAATATTTATCGCAAAGAACAGACTTGTGTTCCTGCCTGCATGTTTACCAGTTTATACACAAGTTAGAGGTCTTTTTTTTCCTGAACAAATGTCAGCTGATATTTTAACCGGAAGAATGCAAACCCTCCTCCACCCTACACACACAAATAAACACGGTGGACGTGAAAACCTTTCAGCAACAAACAGTGGCACACTGCATCAATTTCTCTTTAGCTGATTGATCATTAAGTCGCTGGAAACAGGATCTGGTAATCTCTCTATTTTTTATTTTGGATTAGTAGATATTACATCTAAAGGACAGTGAAAATGGTGGATTTTATTTATTTGCCTTGTTGTTCACCTGCAGTAACGCACCACAAAGGCTCAATACTTTGATAAAGGTGCTGATCGGAAAACCTGATTTCCAATGACTGTAAAAATACACACAGGCCATCCAGGTAAATGCGACAAATGGCCAGCTGGCTTGCAGTGTTAACAGCCTCTCTTTATACATGTCAGCACTGTTAACCCACACTATTTTGCAGTCTTTAGACACTCGACTTAGCCACATGTGACAGTGGGAAAACACTTCTCAGCAGCAAGTTGGTCACTGCTTAGCGTCTCATTTGGAGCATGTCATGTTGCTTTCCTCTGATAATTAAGACTTTTTTCCTCTTCAAACTAGGTGCTTGAGGGTGCACAGAGAATATATTGTATTGTACATGCTACACGGTAGCTGTTGTTGCAGTTCACCCTGTGTTGATACAAAATACAGCCTGATCACTAGTGGATGTCTATCATTTTTACAGATACGTAGGTTAATTTAAGTCAAGGTTAATTTATAGTTTTTCAATGGCAGTGTGTGACATTGTCATATATCTAATTGTTAATGATTAAATCTTACATTGTGCACTGATGTCCATGACAACAGCCAGCAAGCACATGTCTCCTACGTCATATGACTCATTCTTCTGACTGGTTTGACTGTTTAGCATATTGCAAGGTGGCAACTCACCCCGGGGTGAAAATGTCAGAGGTTGTGGATTTTTTGTGTGTGTGTGTGTGTGTGTGTGTGTGTGTCTGTGTGTTGATGAGGTGGGGGTGGGGTGTGGCAGGGAGGGGGGTGGGGGAGGACGGTTGTGGAGCAGCACCACTGGGATGTGAGTGTAAAAGTGTTCACATGATAGGGCAGCACTTCAGTGTCTGGTCCAGTGTTTTACATTTACAGCTGTGGAAATGAGTTACCACAAATTGGGATACTAGCTTAAGTTTTAATTCCTTTTTTGTTTTGCTTTACTTTTCATTTATTTCCTTTAAGTCATCTACATGAAATGAAATTAAACCTTTTGAAAAACGAGCATCTCTGTCTTCTTGTCCTCAAATAAAAGGTTTCCTTGTTTTATATTTTTTCATGTCGATGTCAGAGGGAACTTTTTTTTGTTTTTTTTTTTAACCTTGAAGAGGCTGATTTGTCATCTCACTGCCTGTTATGTCTATTTAGAGCCAGTGGGAGGTCGGTGCATTAATATTTCTAAATATGTACATCCAAACTCATACAAAGCATAGGAAATCAATTACATTGCAAAAGACTGTCTGGCTGCATGTTCCTAAGAAATAGGGACATAACCTTTGCAAAGATAGATTGAAGCCTCATTTCCATCCTCACCTGATACTGTCACACTGCTGTGCTCATTAAAACCCGTCAGTCACCTCTCTCCCTCTCAAACAGGCCCGCTTTGTTTTCACCATTTATCAATGTCAAAATTGTCATGAGAATAAGAATTACTGAGACGGCTGCATTACCCAGTGCTTATTGCCAGTGCAATTGAAAGGTAGATAAAAATCTCTATAATTATTGGCGATTTGTGAGGATGAATCAATATGTGATTGATGGATGATACTGTCTCCATTTAAGCAATAATGACCCAGACAGCCAAGGTATAATATTTGGTTTTGTTAAATTTGAAGTGATTAAGTGGGGTGGCTGACACTGAGTGCCAGTGTTGAAATGACTGTATGACTGTTCTCAACCTCAGGTTTATTATTGCCTTTAAAGGAAAACTGCATCTTAAACTGCACTCTGTCATCATTCTGTGATGTTCAGTACACATCCAGAGTTATTTTCTTATACAGCAATGAGATTGCCCTTTTGTTCTAGCCACTTTCCCTTAATCTGCCTCTTGTACTTGCGTCAGTGGCTTCCTACACTTCCCAGAATGACTTTCACCAAACACCAGAGAATAAGGGTGAATTGTGCCATTTAGGCGTGGGTTGTGATTGCAGTAAAAAGTCACCTTATCGTAAATTGGCTGTTCTATAGCTCTAGTTGCTCAACTACTGAAAGCAGTGGTTGTAAACTGTCTCTCTGTATGCTGTATGCTTGTTTACAAGTTATTGAGTGTGGAAAACAAATATCCACCGAACAGCCAATATCATGCTAACTATTCACCTTATTTGTAGGCAAAGGGTGCAAACAGCTGCTGCATTGCATTATGGTTTATTGAGGCAACTGTCAGCTGAGAAATGATCTCTGCCTCTTCAAAATAGATTTCTCCCTGCATGATTGTTGAGCGTCACTACAAAATGGCGAGTCTAGGAAGAAGCCCTTGCTCTTTGATTCGGAGACACCAAAGCCTGACATTTACAGTTGATGGTTTAGATAGCTGAAAAATGTTCTTGGATTAAACTCCATTGTTGCTACGATGGAAATATCTCAACATGCTGTCACATTGTCTACATTTGGCCAGGTATCTATGGGAAGAGGCAAAATACACCACCGACTACAGAATGGATCCAGGGAAGCAAGCTGCATCACTATTTGTTTTTATTAGTGTTTAAGGATTAAGATAAACTGCATTTTTTGAGATTAGGGTCAGGGTTAATCAAATTAATCCAACGTATTATGTCAAGTATCTATTCGATATATGTTAACAAGGTAAATTAAGCACAAACTTTAAAATGTTTCATTAAATTGTGGCTGCATTATTTATTTTTGTATTCATGCATTTATTTATTGTTTACATGAACAATGACAATGTGGGCACAAAATAATGAAAGTGAGAACAAAAATTAACAACTAACAAGTTAACGTGTGTTTTTCGTGCACACACACCATCACACTCCCTTGATTTACGATATGATGACTTAGTATACGATATGATGACTCCCAAAAAAGTCAGGTATTATCACAACACAGAGCAGATTATTAATAGCTCAATCAAACAACTTGTACGTTTAAGACAGTTAATGTTTATTATTTAAAGTCCAGTCCTCAATTAGAACACTGATGTTGTAATCGCTGAATGAGAAATAATCTTCACTTTCAAATTTGTTGAATGAGTTATTGATACAAGTATTGATTAAGTAACAGCTACACTGTCATGCATGCAACAAACACACACACACACGTTCAACATAGAACAAAAAGTATCTCTACGGTCCAAAAAACAATATTCCTAGTCAAAAAATACTTGTACTGATCCTGCAGCTACATTTCCTATTTCCTTTCCTCTGTCAGTCAAAAGACATGATAGGAACTGTGTTATGAATTGTGCAAAGCAATGTCACTGCTACTGCTTCCCAGGAAACCACAAGCCACCAAACCACTAACACTGACTGAGAGACGATTCCACCTCAAAAACTTTTTTTTTTTTTTTTTACTTTCAGCCACGTCTTTCTCTACGTTTCAACATTTTGTTGGCACTATTGCCGGGTTGTTGTTTTTTATTAGATGCGGTAATTTATCTTCTTAGACATTGTTATTGACTGTAATTTTCTTCCATATAAGGTTTATATTTTGTGCAGCATAATCATTGCATCAAAATGAAGTAGAATATGCTAATGACTCTAATTGGACTACTAATAGAGCATGTTTCCCTAGCTTTAAGCTTTTGGGGGTCTGTGTAATCAGTGTAGACAGTCGTTAAGGGAATGGAGAGGCAACTAGCAATGTCAGGAGAGGGCCCAGGCGGTTCCGGCTGACACTACCCCAATCTTCCAGGACCCATTAAATGGCAGTTTCAACACATTACCAACCATAACATCCTTGAATATCACTGATTTTATTTGCAGTATCAAACATTTCATTTCACGCACCATTAATGGAAAAGTGCTGAGGTTCTAATGCTGCCAAACATTTAGTAACTACCTGGACTCAGAGAACCAATTAACTCCAGAGACAACATGGCCAATTAAACACAAAAATAGGTGAGTCCACCATTGGTTACTGCCCTAGTAATTTACTTCTGAACAAACCCAGCAAAAATATAAACGGTTCAGTTGTGGAATGACCACTTGAAATTGAGGCAAGAGCTGCCTTTTAGAAGCAGAATGAGAATCCAATGTATTGCAGCAGCAATTCAGTAAATATCCAAGTAAGTGTGATGTTTTATGATTTAGAGTCGTAATGAAAGTAATTACAAACAAAGTGAGAGATAATATAGCAAGAATTTATTTGGCTGTAATTCAGCTTGACATGATTAATTCAGCTCCTCTCAAAATAAAACTGTGGTTGGAGTGAAAATGAAGGAGAGAGAATAAAAATACAAAAAAAAAAATGCAACATTTTATTAGCTGTGGGTAATATTACAGTATAAATATAGTTTTCTATTTAAAACCAGCGTAATCACTTTTTTTGCAAACAGCTCTTTTGATCATTAAAGCATATGTTGCTTGGTGGTACGCATATAGATTCGGTAAGATTATTTATAAATTCCCCATCTCAACCCTGTACGTGATATGAAGAAAAAAATATACTAGTAAATATACTCGTTGCTTTGTGATCCTTACACCCTAACCATACAACCTCATCTGAGCAAGGTAATATTTTTTGTATTGATTTTCCACCATGCTTTCAGTGATGCTGTCATTGGAAGCCAAAGAATGTCAATAAAAAGCTAATGACTCTTATGGCAAAGGAAAGAGAAGAAAAACATACGTTGCTGTTGGTATTTATGTGAGGCATGTGATATCATGATAAGTTACTAATGGCATTTTCCCTGTATACAGAGGGTTAGAGGACTGTGGAGAAAATTACGCATGATACACATTTTATTGCTTGTGGGGTACAGCTAACTGACTAGCATTGCCATCAGTGTGTCTTCATGCCTGAGGGTTTCCATTCTTACAGTTAAATTGTAAGGCTGTTTTGAGGTCGAGGCTATAATGGAAAATAATGCAGTTTGAACTTCTTAGTGCAGCTTTAATTTCTAGCGGTAGTTTTAACTTCTAAAACTCCTTCTAAACTTTTTCTTAGATGTATGAACTGGCCATGTTTGAATAAAAAGCTTTTCACACATTTAAATACCCCCGCTCGACACAAAGAGTGCTTGAAGTTTATCTCCTTCCCTGGCGATGATCTCAAACCCTTTTTCTTCAGGAGCACCTGCGTCTTTTTCCTTGAGTCTTCCATGACAAAGAACAGGCCTTGAGCACACTGCTACCTCTTCGCACAGTCTTAACTTCTAGTTATGTGTTGTCTGTGCTCTTGTAATACAGTTTGCTCTGGTGTGATGCCTGAAGCCTGAGACTCTCTGTGACCTAATCGGATGGTTTTATATGACACAAGGGGGGCACTGTCTCTTCGGGATAATGCCACCAAGATGTACGTGGAAAAAGAAGGGCTCTGTCCCTCAAATTCACAGAAGGTCATCGGGACGATTCATAGAGACAGATGTTTTGGCAGGATTAGACCTTCTGTTGTATCAATGTAGGCTGCTTGTGACTGTATGACCTCATGGCCCTAAGTGTTTTGATGTCCTGGGTGCCTTCAATGCATCCTTTGTACTACTTCATAAGGAGGGTGAGGCTACAGTAGAATAAAAAGGGACTGAAATTGTGGTTGGACACTCAACTGACCCAAGACTTTATCTGAGTCCCTTTGGTTGTTTCAGTCCACTTGTGTAAAATGAAGCTCAGAAAGACCATTATCTTGTTTGTGAGTTCTTTATTAATGACAAATATTGCCAGTACAGAGGCCTCTGTGTTGCCTGGTGCAGACTAACTGTGAGGCTCATGGGTCAATGAGTTTACCTGTGAAATACAACCTCCAATATTGGCCTGGATTAAAATATGGGTTCTATCTAAGGTGCCTTTCTTGGTGTAAAAGATGGCCAAATCAACAAGTCCACAGTTGCTTTTAGTGCAATTCCAGGAAAACTCTGTTGGTGCTCTCAGAAGTCATGACAGGAAAATAAAATCAGTTTGCATCCAGAAGTGATATTATAAACAAGCAGGATGAACTGCAAAATACATAAACACAACTTTCACTAGTGACTAGATACTAGTATAAAAGAGAAGAAAACAAACCAAAAAGATTAAAGCTAGGTGGGGTGATAACAGCTGCAGTCGAAAACCAAACCGAAAGTTTTGAATGTTTCAGGATCTGGTCCTCCATGGGTACAACCAGCGGAGACACGAGGATGAGTCTTGGGATCTCCTTTCAAGCCAATTATGCTTCCACTGGTGGAGCCAGCAGATAGATCAAACTCTTGCTGAATCCAGAAGGAAAAAGAGTAAAAACATAATCATTAACAAGCTATGGCTCTATTGCATTTATGTAGTTATTTGTTCAATAAATGGATTTTCCCTCCAGTTCTGAAATAACTGAAAATATAGATGCAGCTGACACTGCCAGTCCATTGCTGCCATTGTGGTGGGTGATAAGATGAGTTAATTTAAAATCATTCATGATCAGACAGCTAGACAGCTAACGCAGCAAACCATCCGTTATCAAACATTTGTTTCCATACTCACCTCCATGAATTTTGGACGACATCTCCACCTGAACACAGTGCACAGTTTTTTAAACGTGTGTCAGTGTATATCCAAATGTTTGTAACAATTCATACTTATGTGAGCATACATTAGTCAATTTGCTGTTTTAGTGGCCATATCTACAGTGCAGTTCACCATGTTATCAGCAAATAGCTGTGGAAAGCCAGGGGAAGTGATACTGCTTCTGCCAGGGCTAAACCAGTAATTTTAAGCATAAGCTGTGTGTCCGGTAATGGTAGGCATGGTTTGACTTGGAGGGTTTATGTACTGCTGGATTTACTAAGCTTTTGGCCCACAGTTTTCTTCAGGTATTCTTTCCGAGAACTATGTCTGGGGATGTTTAGGTTAGCAGGCTGTCGGTGAGATCTGCCAGCAAAACTTCACTGATTGGCTGTCCTTCAACAACCTACCCACTTAAAAAATAAACTTCCACTCGGCTTTGCAGTTAATATGTCCCGAGTAAGAGACAGCAAAGTTTTGAGTAAAGGACAACACCACAAGAGCTATTTAGCGAGTCAATTTGTTAAATCCCAAAAACAACAAAATAAAACAGCCCAAGAGAAATCACCTTCTTGTAGATTTATCCAATGTACCTTGTGTGGTTAACATTTCATCTTCGCCAGTTTTGTAAATGTAAAAGCTTGGACTACATGGTTGAAGATGATGACATTCAGAAACAAGCATGTGGGCGGTTGCTGATTCAATTTCCTGGGGAAAAAAAAGTGAAAAAAATGTGCTTACATCAACCTCAGCTGTAGTGTCCTTGAGCAAGACACCTAAACCTTATCCTCCCCAGTAGAGCTGTTCACTGTGCAACAGTACATGACTATTGCAGCTCTGGGCATCAGGTGTGAGTGTGTTATCCTTGCAAGCGCTCCCACCGGTCATCGCTGAAAATAATTAGCCTCACGAATCTATTTTGTGTCAGTCACAGCATACTTAGCATCTATGTTTAGAAGTTTTCCAAGTATTTACTTTTTAATGGGAAAGACCTTTCTTTATCCCTTTCTGAGGATATTTGCACTATTTTTTTTTTTTTTTAATTAAAATGAAAGCCACCACATACTTACCAACCAAGCCCTGCAGTGTGATTGCACCAAGTTGCCTGTCTATTCTGTTAATTACTCCCTTGTTCCATAACAGAGGTGTCCAATAAATGTGTTGCCATCACAGTATAAAAGAGTGCTGTGTCAAGAGTAGGGATGCAGTTTGGGTAATGGCCAATATTTTACTAAACAGCATCTGATCACTGTACCTGCTAATGTCCCTGAGAGGAAGAGGAGGGATAAAATGTGTGGCTGCATATTTCAGAGGATCCCGAACTGGGTGCCTAGTGTGGCAGATCACTGCTCCCCAAGCCTGCCCTACATTTGTTGTCTGTGTTTTAAGACAAATTGTCATCTTATCCCTCGGTGGTTCATCTTTATTTATTTATTTTTTCTTTTCTTTGTCTCTTGAGCTTGACTTAAAAAAAAAGATATACATTGTATTTTTATCAGGTCTTTTCTGCTTGAAGTACTAAGAAACAAGATCGATACCTGATACCTAGATATAGCGCTCTCTCTCTCTCTCTCTCTCTCTCTCTCTCTCTCTCTCTCTGTCCTAATTTTGCACTTCATGCTATGTAATACAGCAAAACCCTCGACCGCTGAAACTGATGCATTTATCCATACAGTGGAATGTTGCCATTCTGCAAATGCCTGTGAGATAAATAAACCATTTGTGGATCTGTGAAGTGTTCAGCTGACAGAAACACAGTGATTAGACTATTGAGGAAAGTGCATAATGATGGGAGCCTCATAGTTTGACGTCATTACCCTCACAACGGTATAAAAATAAAGAAATTCTGCTCCTGCCGAAGAGAGTGAGCAGACATTTGCTATTTACAGTGGTTAATTATCACAGTAAAAGGGAGCTTGTAAGCTTTAAAATTCAATATGCTTGTAATCATACCTCCTATTACTCTCTCTCTCTCTCTCTCTCTCTCTCTCTCTCTCTCTCTCTCTCTCTCTCTGCTTACACACACTTTTATTCCCTCCCCTTTCTCTACCTCTGGGGTAGACATCTAGTGGTATCCCAGCTTATTGTTTAGGAGCAAGGGGGTAGCCAAAGGCCAGGTAACTTGCATTGGACTGGTGTATTCTCCTGTCCCACAGGACATAAGATACAAATCAAGTTGCTTTGACCCCATTGTCCTCTCCACACTCCTAGTCCCCTAAAGGCAATACTGTGGTATGGGATCCTTTCTTCCCTTTATTTATTTTTTTCCCTTTGTACTGCTGCTGCTAAAGGCATAAGGTACATACATTTCCTTGGGTAAACCATCCGGCATTCAGGGCTCAAGTCAACTAACATTTTCATTTTAAATGGTGTTTACCCATTGTGATAGCTTAATAATCAGCTGGACAGGTTCCTGGAATGGGTTTCCATATCAATGAATGCACATTTTTGATTTATTATCAGACACAAGATTTTGTTATGCAACACTTTTTTGTTGCTTCAGAAGTATGATCAATATAGTAAAATAAATAGATAGATTAACATCATTTCACTATCTTAAGTGTCTTCAGACTGTATATAAGCTCCATGAGCTGGTGGTGAGTGAATTATGGCCTGGTTAGCAGTGTAAACCAGTAAACACAGATTCCATGACAACGTCGCATCGCCAGTCACACCAATGAGGATGAATCTCTTTTTCATGTCATGCTGACCTTTCCCAGTCTTAATGAAATCCATCTTGACTTAAAAACAAATAAGCACATTTCCTCTGCTGTTACCCCACCGATCACACCGGTGACCTATGAACTTAATTTTCTATCCAAACACAAATTCATGTGAGTCTTTGTCTTTCTTCTGTGATGAGAAGTGTCACAGGTGCTAAAACCTGATTAAAAATATAATAATGTCAATATCCTTGTCCAAAAGTCCTTTACAATATGTTAAATTCTGTTTGGGGTCTGTTTTTATATATATGATTTTCCTATTGGATTTTTAGAGTATTTTTAGGGTCTTATCAGACAGTCCGGCAGACATATTTTTTGAGTGTAAGATTCACATAGCATTCCTATGTGTCTTCACACTTTTCCATTTTATGTTCTGATTAGAAATGCTGGTTATATAATATACATTTTGTTTCCCTAACAGGTAGTGGCATAATCAAACAACACAGGTTTAGTATTAAATAGTAAAACTTGGCATGTGGCTTCACTCACTAAAGTGAAGCCACTTGAGTGTGTTTCCTTTTACCCGGTGAACAATGTAACTATGGACACTATTAAAATATGTTCTTAAAGCAAAGTATCTGAACTACACAGTCACCTATAATAAATGTACATCTCTCTTTGTATGCTTTCAGAGATGTACAGGTTTAGCAGTCAGTACTCGGGCACAACTTTATACATACAATATCAGAATTATTTCAGTCATTTCATATTTATTATTTGTCAAGGTAAAACCATTGCTGTTACAGTTTGATATCAGCTGTAAAGATTGATTCAGGGTATGTACTGAATGCTGTATACCTACACTCAATATGCCCAGAATGTCACCAGCCAAGGCCCTCCATTTAAGAGTCATTGTGTTTAAGTAGTAAGATTCAGGTGTGGCACCTGTTCCTTGTCAGAGGAGGCAAACAGTACAGCCCTTTAACCCATCTTCCACCAGCACCCTTATCAGCACATTTCCTACAAAGGGTTAATTCAATCATGTCAAGGTTCTCTGCTCTGTTGCTTGCCTCTCCCATCATACTTTAGGCGCAGTGGAGCGTCTCCTCATTGATGGCACCTTTGGCTTCACAATAGAAGCTAATTTGTTAGAATCTTTCACAGGTCAGGGGCTGCTTAAAGGCGAGGAGGGCGCCTTGGCCACCGGGAAAATAAAGCCATTCGCTGAGGTGGAGGGGGCAAATTAAATGCCCAGTCATTTTATGACCATAGACATACAAAACATAAATATCCATTTTCTTTACTTCAATACAGTCCATGAGATCTTGCCAGCCATCCCAGTTAACACAGGTTAATAGATTGATTCCGGTGACATGGCTCATAATGAACAGTAAATTGTTTTATCTCTTAAGTCTTATTTGGTCAGCCAGGAAAACATATGAGGTAATATGGCTGAGGCTAAATGGAGCGTATAATAGATCTCTCGCTAAGTCATAAGTATAGGTTGATGGCAGAGCTATGATTAATGAAAATAATAATGCTCTTGAAATTGAAATTTTTCTTATTCTTTTTTTGGCCCTTTCAACCCTTTCTTCCATGGTCATTCTGACTGTTCATGCACAATGTGATTTATGTGCAATTGCTAGCATCTTTATTTATGTCTATTGGGTCATTTTCTCAGAAAGGTCTACTCCGGCCATGTTGTTGATAGAGAAAGTGCTCCGCATTACAGTGTACTCTTGCTTCATAGCCAGAATTATGAGGGTGAGCCATTAAACAGAAGCAGAAAAGTTTAGGCTAGGTTTCATTCAGTCTAAAATTACCTGCATTATCCTGCCCTGTGGCACTCACTCTTTTTGCGTAATCTTAAAATTAAAGAAAGTATCCACAGAAACATCATGATAAATTATGCTTTATCTGAATGTTTCTTGTGATAAACATTTTAAGTTAAGAATTTTACTGTAATATTTAACTGTAAACTAATATGATGCTTATTTTTAATGCCATTTTACAATGTTTTGGTCTTAGTGAGATTTAAACATGACATAAAACCATGCGTTACTTTGAAAACAACTACTTCAGGATGTGAAAACACCGTCTCCCATCCAATTTTGAATTTCCCTTAGGCTTTACTGGGTTAAAGGCATCAGTTCAGTGTATCAGCTCCTTCTTCCTTCTTTTGACCAAAGAAAAAACTTGCAAAAAATCAATGACTTTTAATTCCGCACTATTGATATGCTTAGATAATACTGCAATTGAACTGTTCCTCTGCCAGTGGTGATGAGGAGCAGGGGATGAAGAGTAATTGGGCTCTGACCCTTGTGCTTGGCCACCATATCACCTAAGCATCCACCAGCACATCCTATCCTACGGGCGAAATAAGGCCCCGTTCCTTTTTTCACAAACCCTCAGTTGTGGCAAGGTGATAAATTACAGTTCTTAACTACCATTGATTACTTAGTGTTTCTCCACTTTCTGTGACAACTGTTCAGTCACTCTGAATGGATCTTAATGGCACATTAGAGAGAAGAAAGCATACAGTTTCCCCATCATTGATTAAACTTGCTTGTTGCTTAATAAAGACAAACTGACATGCACTGCTCTTTGGTGGCCTGTGACCAAGTAGAGACATAAGACCAATATCATGTAAAACAGTGGGTTATGAATATACCCCTGGTTTCTTGATGGAACAAAAGCAATTAACTGCAATGCAGTGGTTTGGCCCATGCTTCATATATCTCTGAAATTAAATACACTAACTAAAGGGATTATACTGAATCCTCCTGTCATTCAATACAGCGAGAACATCACGAACATCATATTCCTGCAATGGGATATAGAAGAACTTTGAAGAACCAAAACAAAATTCACATCTTGACATGAGAACTGTGCAAGATGCATAGGGACCCCCACCATCCTGCATGCCATCTTTTGAATACACAATGCCTATGGTGACTAGGAAGCTGTTATGTAGCTGTATTAAGAAGCTTTATTATTATTATTATTATTATTATTATTATTATTATTATTATTTTTAATATTGATAAAGAATCTTTCAGCGATTTCTTATGCTCTAAGAAATGGAATAGCCTTAATCATTTCAGATTTTGTAACCAGTATTTTATGACTATTTATTCTGTGTTTGTGTCCCAAGGATAAGCCTCTAGTTCATTCATTGTGTGCAGTCATTCTCAGCAACACTGAATAAAAGGTACATCATTTTTTAAAGGCAATGCCTCAGCAGAAAGATATGAATAGGTAAGAAGTCTATAGCCCAATTTTCCACCAACCCACTGGGAAGGACAAAGAAGCCAATGTACTGAATACACCAATACTCCAGCAAAAGTGCGCACAAAATCCCCAGTGCACACACTGAATGGACCAGGTCTGAATAGGGGCAGCTCAAACATGCAGCTCTCAATCTGCATAAGACCCATGCAACTTCACACTGTCTGAATCAGGCCCTCAGCGTAGCCTACAGTTTCTGCAGTCGTGCCCAAAGGAGCAGTAAGCTGGTCAGTCGAGGCCCGCCCCCCTAAGCAGACATATTTCTGTAATGTACACACACCTTTTCTGTGTAGTTCTAATCTGCACTTCACCTTGCCCTTTTTAAGGTCTTGGAAGGGCCAGCTATCATTGTACATCTTTCTCTTTCTTTGGAGAATGTGGGTTATATTCCCTTTCAGCCGGTCCAGGCAGTACAACGTGTACAGCTATGGGACATAAGATCATGCCCCTGAGACAAAGAATAAAAGGCTTACAGACAGGATAGCATATGCCATACTGGGGGCTGTTATAAGTATAGGCTTTGGGTCCCAAGCTACAGGCTTACTATCACCACAGTCCATGGAGTGACCTGAGAGTAACCTGTGGATTTTAGGTAGCCATTTTCTGTTGGAGTGGGGAATTGGAGGATGCTGACCAGGGCCTGTTTACAGCCCTGGGTTGGGTCCTTGTGGACAAAGCTGTGTTTTGTTAGAACAGATAAAGTTCACTGTCAAGACATAAGGGCCTGCACTTGCTGGGAAGGCATTAGCTCCCCATATGTAGACCTCTCAGCAGGGTGTTGATAGCAGGAGTGGCTCATGCACAGGGAGCTAGCTGGTTTGCCTGATCTTTTTGTCATGCTGAGCAGAGGAACCTCCTGTTTTTCCTCTGCATTGAACTTGGCCTTGACTGACTGAAAAATCTGCACAAACGACCCACTTGGGTCTACAGTATTGTCAAAGAATTCCAGGCGTTGGCTGGTCTGTGAGCTCTGACTGTCAGGAGGCTCTCTGCAACAATATTCTTAGTGATTCTCATGACAAAGACAATGCCTTGATGGAGAATCCTATCATAATGAAGTGAAATGGACTTCATCTGTTGCTTCGTAACAAGGCTCAGACCCTTAATACACTTACAACAATGTAGGCATACTCAGAGTGGGCCTTGGGTATGCTACTTTTGCAGGTGGGAGGTCAGGAGTAGGAGGCTGCATATACAGTATCTAGTGGCTGTATTGATGCTAGCACTTTATATTCCACTCCCTCCCTGTCCAGGAACTACACCAATGGGAGTTTGAGAGCATCCTGGAAAGAGGTTCCAGCTCAGCTGTAAAGTCCCTGAACAGAGGGAGAAGCTTGTGAATGTTGTGCTGCTGTTGGGGGAGGCAGTAAACCTCTGGCTAGCTCCATATCTTGTTTAGGCCAAGGGGCAGCAGGCCATTCCAACTCGAGGTGGCTGCCAGCTTGGTGACATAGTGCAATCAGCTGAATCAAAAAATGGGACTTTTGAGCCTGAGCTCTCCACATCTTCCGCTTGCTCCGCCCAGGAGATGTTGGCTCCTGTTGCCTCATCATTTATGGACATCTGTGCTACAGACATGAGGGGTAAACTGCAGTCGTTTCTTCCTATGTGTTTATCCAATCCAGTAATCCAATGGTGAGGTATCAACCGCAGCCTGAAGTGGCCATGTTTGCATCTGAGTTGAGAGCACAGATGGTGAGGGTTTTTGCAAGCAGAGGCACTGTTTGCCGGCAGAGTTTTGCTCTTGCTGGGAGATGTGATACTAACATAGCAACTAACGGGTTAGTAATATTCCCAAGCACAACAAACGGAAACACAGACACCAACACACCAGCAGTTTCCCACTGATTATGCTTACAACACGGGGTGGTACATGAAATTTTCGAAACTTGGTTCAATGAAGGCACACTGTGAGATGAGAAGTAAAGGGAATGATAATGTTTACATGACGGGGATATATGCACAGTTGAGGGTAGGGCCTCTGCTGATGTACAAAGCATTTCATGACCTTATGGGCGTGATTGAAGAGACTTCCCACTTGGCCTGTGAAGAGCTTCAAGCTTCCATAAGATGAATATGTTTTCAATCCTGGACCGACTGAGAGGAAAAAAGATAGTAATCCTTTGAGTCAGCCTATTTGTTTTCAGTGGTTTACGTAATGTTGTATTGCAGTTACATCTAGTGCATTTTTATGCAATGAGGATATGTGTAAATTTAACTGGAACATGTAAATATCTGACATTTACAAAGTTTTGTATTATAGTAAACCACTGTTTAACCTAGGCAAGGAGAAGCCACAGAAAATGTTAAACCTCTTTTTTGTGTTGTGTTTAAGTCGCACATCTGTCTTCTTGCATTATAAGATAGATAGACATGGAGTAGGGTGTGTGTGTGTGTGTGTGTGTGTGTGTGTGTCTGTGTGTCTGTGTGTCTGTGTGGTGAAGGGGGTGGGGGTGGGGGGTCTGCAAAGACAGGGAAAACAGTTTTGACATTTTTGTCAGCTTGTGACCCACTAGTCATAGGACTGACCCAGTCCATCAACAAAATGTCAGCTGAAGACAAATCAGAAAACAAAAGAAATGAACCCTCATTAGAATAAGGATAGTATCATAATAGTGACAGGTTGAGAAGTTGAGAAGATGCTGTTGAAAACATTTCTATTGTCTCTAGACCTAATGTCAAAATGCCATGAGAGGTTTCCCCCTGCCAGGTCAGTATGCCTCTGAGGTCGAGGCTTTTGCCCTGGCCTGGGCTGCAGGCCACGCCAATTCTAGAGTGGGCCTGGCACGTCTGTCACCCATACGTCATGTGAAACTGCAGAGAGCAGAGCAAGTATAAGAGGGTTAAACTGATTAGCAATGCACTTGCATTCTACAGGTCACAGTTTGAAGAACAAAAGTGATATTAAAGGATCTATATTTCTCCCTCAGTTACTTAATGCCATCAGTTCTTTTGGCACACAAAAGTCAGTCAGAGATTTCCCTGACAGATATGTGCCATTTTTTTCTATTCAGTTCAGCCCTTTCTTTCCTTTCTCTGTGGATATCACAAAACCCCTGCACCCTGAGCCCCAATCCCCATATTCTTAACCCCATCTCTCTCCCTGTCAATACATAAACTCTTCTTTTCACTTTTAATTCTTGCCTTTTGGCTTGCGCTCAAACTTCTGCTCTGTCTTGCAGTTTCCTTCTCACTTTCACCCACACTCATCCCTGGGAAATGTAGATCTTTTCCTGACAAGTTCCTCAAGAAGCAAAGCCTCTGGAGATCATCAGCAGTGCTCTGCCAAAAAATGCGTGGGAATAGTCTGGATGGGAAGGGGAAGGGACTTTTAATTGTTTTTCTTTTTTCTTCTTCTGGAATTAGTCACTGGAAAAAATCTGTGATTGTTCCTTTATTTACTTTATGCAAGAATAAGCTTTTAAACTGTGGGTGGCAGTGCCTGCTTAAATAGGAGACTCAATGGGATACTGTTCTAATCTGTTTCTAGTTTACTGCTCCGATCTTTGAAAATTTCCTCCATGTGACACAAATAATGCATATAAACTCGGTTTCTTGTGATATAAATCAAGCTACTTTGAAGAGTGAAAAATTATGTACTCCCCATGTTTATATACTCGGAACCTGCCTTTAACGACAGCTGGAAAAACAAGTGCTGTATTTTGGTGTTCATTAAGAGCACAATCAGATGGTTTCCTGACTGGAGCAGTTGCAAGTTCAGCTCTGAGGTTGTGGGGTGGAAGGAGGGTGAAGAGGAGTCTCTGAGTTTATAAAAATATCTTGATATGTCAACCTTATACTTGTGACATATCTTTAATTTGAGACATAGTTACCTTCAGAAAAACTCAGTGTCCTATGGAGCTGTTTTGCCATTTGAATGCTATGTGCATGGTACTGTATCCATGTGGGAAAATCATACAGTCTAGTTCCATTTTTGGTTCTGAACAATGAATGTACCACAAGTCCTAAAACTTAAAGTGCAATATACTACCTTGCGGATGGACAGAATAAATTAATAAGCAATTAATTATAAGGAAAACCTCACAATATTTCTAGGTGCAGTTGTAGTCTTTTTGCCGAGCAACTTTGCTTGTTTGAAGTATCCTCATATTTGTATTTGTATTTCAAGGAAAGGGATCAGTTTACTTTCCTGTTTTATTTTATTCTATTTTATTTGTATATATATTTTTAAGCCCTGTGTTCATGTATAATCAGGTTTCCAGGGGTAAAGAACCTCCCAGCAAGAAATGGATTGTTCCACAAAATGAAATTGAAAGTTACACAGTTAGTTACTAAGTTAATGTAGATTTTCTGAGATGATAACATGGTTGCTGTCAGCTTGTCCTGAAGTACAGGACAAGGAAATCAGGACTGGAGGGAAACATTTTAACATCAAGACTGACAGTGTTGCCCTCAAAAAATTATTTTAAAAAAAGTATTTGAAGGCATGAAAACATTTTATTCAGGCCAATTTGTAATACTGGAAATATCATGTTTGGATGTTACTAATGCATTTTAGGAGTGGTAGTAAGGCATGAAGATTTGAGACTTCTCAGGCCATGGCATTGGAAAACCTTGTTCATTTTGCATAAACAGAGATGTGGAACAGAATCTTTCTTCTTGGATAGTAGAGCAGCTGCTACCTCAGTGGCAGCTAATGGGGATCCAGTTAAAGAATAAAGAATCTCCTCTGAGGTATAAAGAATGGCAAACCAACCAATCAGGCATAAGAAGTGCAAAAGCGAGTTGTTTTCCGTATTTATGAAGTAGCCTCAGCAAATAGTTTGACGTTGCTCCTTCTCTGTGTTGTTGCAGCATGTCAGTACCCATCTTTGTTCCATGATGGACATAAAAAGGGCTTCCATTGTCTGGGCACAATAAGCTTCCATTGGTAAAGCAGATAAGCATAACAAAGTATAGGTAGGGGGCCGTCAAACATCCGAAAAACAGAAGTGTCTAAGCAACACTATTTACATATTAGACATTCTTGTAGAATGGAAGGAATAGCTGAATAAGTTTTATTGATCAAAATTGTCCTATGACAGCCTTTCACCTTTTTACCATTCACCCTTTTGTGATTTGATATTATTCCCAGATACCAAAGTTAGAATGATAATGGTGCAGAGTGTGACACAGTTGAATGAGTGAATGAAAGTGCCCGACCAGTTATTTTTGAACGGCAGTATTATTCAGTTTTCAGCAGATTAAATATCTTTCTGGCTTGTTGATATAACAGAGCAGCGTGTTGTTTCAGCAGCACTATTTATGTTTCAATAAATCACAAGCAAATCAGGGAGGGAACACATTTGCCTCATTTAGTAACACACTTTATTGTCTTTACATTGCAAGAGCAATTCAATGGTATTTTCTATTACGGTGCCGCTACGGGGGGCTGATTACTTCACAGTATTATAGAACTAACAACTGGCGAATATAAACCGAAGTAGGTGATATAAACCACGTTACAATGTGAGAGTCAAACCCAGTGTTGACATATTAACTAAACTACACCGAACCCTACAGTACATTAATCTGAAGATGGAGGATTAGTCAAAAGAGTTAAATGTCCACATGTGGCTGGATGGTGGCATGCTGAAAGCTGCAGAGGTCCCCTAAACTAGTGCCTGGGATTTGAATCACTGCTCCACAGGAAGCTGGCCGGCTGGCTGGTTTGTTTAGCTGGATGTGATTTCGAGTGGCAGGAGGGGGTGTTGCTGGTCATAAGAAACACAATGGGGCATACTTTCTGAACACGACTAATAGGCAATAATGACGTGGCTCAAGTCCAAGCCATTCGCTGTCTGTGTCTGCAGATTAAGATATGCCCCTCCTTGTATTAATCAAATAGAGGCCTCCGTGTGAGGGGAGTATATGAGTGTGTCATGTCAAATTTTTCCTGAGGAATGTATGAATTTCCCAGTGCATTGCTGAATATTATTTGATGCCCATGAGCAAAGGAGAAATTACTACCTTTATGTTTTTCTATGAAACACAAAGGTAGTAATATGAAAGTCTCTATTTGAAGTTGAAAATATAAATGGTTACTATTTGCTGTTTTTTATGTTTATAGTATATTATTACCAAAAGTTACTGTGGTGATTCTTTATTCTAAAATCACCATTGCCCTCAACCCTACAGCTCCTACACAATATAATCTCCCTTGTGTACAATCTTATAAACATTTGACTAACTGCACTATTAACATATTGAACAAACAGACAAGACGAAGAAACCCAGGAGTATCCTATTGCAGGAAATAACTACTCTCATTTTCTCTGTAACTGATTCCTGGAAAGGAGCTACATGAAAGAAAGAAAAAAAAAAGATAGGGAGTAAAGCATTGGGATTTAGAACCCTGAACAAGATAGATTCTTCCAAATTCTAATTGGAGAACAGTTGATTTAATTGGTATCCATTTGGCTGACAAAAGAAAGCAAGAGTAGTGGGCAGGCAGGAATGCCTCTGGGGCCGATGTGAACATGAAGTGGCTCCGCTCAACGCTCAGGGACGGATCACTTCCAAAGACAAACCGTGGGAGCTGGCAGGACAGATTGCAGTGGGAGGGAAGGAGGAGGAGGGGGGGCAAATTCATGGCGGAGTGAGGAGCTTTCAATAGAGAGGCATCTTTATTTGGAGAGGGAGGCCATTTTAGAGGCAAAACTGAACTCCCACTCCGAGTAGTAATGTGTAATGTGACTCTGACCCTGAGATGACAGAAGTGGATATGGTTCAGCAAGCCTTGTAAACGAAGGCTTTGGTGGCAGACGGATCTAAATTAACATGACCAAAACAAACCACTTGATTCACGTGCTTCAGAGAGCAAGTGATGATGATTTTTAGCACTAATTATTTTTAGATTGATGGTAACATTGGAGAAGATTTCTGAAAGTTTAGAATACTTTAGTTTTTTACACTTAAAAAAAAAATAGCCATCAATGACAGTATAAGGGTTTGAAGATCAATCAATAATAAACTTCTTACAGATGTTGTAATGGAAGTCATTATAACTAGGCCTACACAATAACCTATTGAGGCCAAATGTTGTCTGTGCAGATGAAAAATGTAGTCTGAGGTGTGTTACACTGTAGCTCGCGCAAAGCAGAGGGGGAACCCAGGTGTTAGAGTGTTTTTACTGCCTCTGTGGAGAGGAAGGGTGGGAGAGCGAGGGCAGATGACCTGGAGGGGGTTCAGAGGCAGGGGCTGTGCTCAGGAGACCTTCACAGCTCGCCTCAGGGGGATACAGCCACTGCTTATCTCTTCCTACACTTTTACTTCTTTTTTATCCTCTTCCACAGTCCTGCTTTCATTTCCCTTTCCTCTCAGTTTAGGAGGACGAGTACTCCAGCATTATTTCCTACCAACGCCAGCCATTGTATTATCTGCTGACACACATTTTCTAAGAGTGGAAATGCTCCTCTTTCTTCTCTTTACCGCAAATATTTGAACATGACAGCATTGTAAATCTTACAGTGTTCAAGTGCTGTGGGATTAGTCTGTCTTTAATAATTTAATGACTCCTGACCAATTTGGAGCCCAGCACACTCACACACACACACACACACACACACACACACACACACACACACACACACACACACACACACACACACACACACACACAAATAGATGCACCTTCAATTACATAGTATTATTATAATAATATTAATCCTGTGTTCAGTCTGTATTCAGCCCAGTTACAGTGGCTCCTCTGCTGTAGTGACTGCAGTGGGTTTTAATCCTCCTACAGTATATGACAGGCTTGCCCTCACCTTGCCCAGCACTTAAAGAAGCAATCTTTCAAAAAGTCCCCTTTCAATTAAAGCCTATGTGAATGTGCGTCCGTTCAGAGGAGAGAGCAGTATGCTGATGGAGAATGGGCCCATTCCTGATGTAAATGAAGAGATGCATATCAGTGTTAATCCATTGCTTTGTAGTCACGGCCATACCCAAAGTCTGTCTAATTTCCCTCACACTCCCTTTTGCAGCCAGAAGTGTATCGATCGGCAGTAATTGAAGTGTACTTGATAATCCGCAAGGCAACAGGGGAGAGGGAGACCCTCAACTCTCACATCGATGCACAGAGAATGGGGCTGTGGGGTTGTGTGTATTTGAGTGTGAGTGTGTGGTGCAGGGGGGTTCTCTAATGTATGGGCGGGTAAGGCAACACCCCCCTCACCGCTTCTTCTCAGCTGATTAAACTCATTGAGAGTCAGACAAGTGGAACAAATAGATATAAAGGTTTGCCTGGCAGCTTACAGCCATTCAGATTTCTTCATTGAAACAGCTAGCACCAAATCTACATGGCCTGCTTTATGCTAACATTAAGCCACTGGAGTGCCTGCTTTTTGAAATGAACCATACATTATGATTCACGCTCGCTCAGATATATCAGGTGGAAACTTTAAGACAGTCAGCTGGCTAATATGGATAGATACATTTTCTTTAGGACCAAAAACCTTAATAAATTAATCCATAATTACATGATCAAATCCGCTGTTGGTGATCTGAATTACTTTCTTATGTGCAACACAGCCTGGATGCACAATACAGTATACGCTGCTTGCAGTGTTAGGTAATATTGTGATATTCAGGTTTTACTTTATTGAAATTTTAATTTGTATATTACAATATGCTAACATTAGCAGTCACAGAGAGTCTTTACTGTTGATACCAATGCCAAAATATTAGCACAAATACCAAGATATAACAATTTCAGTCTCTTATAAATGTGAATTTCTCTCCCACCCCAACATGGTATTTGTTTTCATCCTAACTGGTCACTCTTTAACCCTGTGTAGGAGTTTTGTCCAAGCTGTTACGTGTTAATGATGTTGAAACACCTCTGGTAAGATGGCATGCGTGAGTTTGTTTCATTTTTCACTAAGTAATAAGTAATTAGTGAAGTTATAAGTAAAGGTGAAGAGCTGTTTGCTTTTTGCTTACTTTAACATTTGAGTGCTTTAATGCAAGTTAAGTTTAGTTTGGATGTTTTGGATTTAGTTAAGTATTTCCAACAGACATATTTAATTTAATTGCAGTAAGCTGTCAGAGCTGATAGAGATTAATAATAGATAGATAGATAGATAGATAGATAGATAGATAGATAGATAGATAGATAGATAGATAGATAATATACAATGAAATAAATCAGTGTGAAGTATGATCATACACTGACACACATTTCACTGATAAGATATTGTTCCAAGTGATACTTCAATAAACTGTTGCAGAAAGTTACCACATAAAACATTTAAATTATTAAATGAAAAATAGCTAAATTATATATATAAAAAAGTGTTAGAATCACTGTTAAAAATAATATATGGAAGAATCCAAAGAATAGATTACATAGTGAATTACTGATCTTAGGGAACAACAGGGAAGAAGATGTCTTAGGGAGCTACTAAAATGCTCAGAATTGTATTTTGAGAGGGGAAATCTCCTGACACCAGAGCAGATTTGTCGCTGGACTCATATTTAAAGACAGGAACATCAGCCGTGACTCGTCCAGCTCTCAGGTCTAACACGGTGATAATGGATCGGCCTCTGAGCGGATGCTGGGTTGCAGTTACCAGGCAGTCGGTGGTATATTAAAGGGCATGCAGATTAAAGATGATTAAGAAGATGTCTCAACTGTAAATGTTACTATATTGAGATCCTGAAAGTCATTACATTGTAATAGAGATGATTATGATTATGCTTGAAAATGATCATATAATGATGCTGTTGTGCTGCTAATGGTGTGGATGATGCTGATGTTATCAACAACAGCGTCTGCCTGTCAACCGATTTGTACGCTACACACGAGATACATGGTCAAAGTGAGACTGGGGGTGTGAGACAACCCAAATCCTGGGTTCAAAAGGATGCCTTTCCAATTTCATTTCTGCCATGTGACACAAATTAGAGGTTACATTAAATCTCATTCAACATTTTAAACATATTAAACAACTCAACATTTTGCTTATAGTATGTAATTGCAGCCTGAATCCATCACACACTACTACTGTGTTAATAAATTCAGTAATTATTCAGCTACAGGCTATAGGAGCAGATGCACTGGAACCTAGAGCACTATATTACAATGAAGTAAACAGAGCAATGAGAAAATTGCTGCTGCAGTATTAGCAAAAAAAAAAAAAAAAAAAAAAAAAAGGTCTCAATTATTTAATTGCCCCATGTCCTTATAATCAAAAGTTATTGGTTTGGGAAAGGCCTGTCTACTGCCCGGTTGGGGTCAGATGAAAGGACAAGACTTCAGCTGCCTTTTACAGCGTTTTTATCACGACTCTGTGCCACACGTTCACTCCCACTGAGGAGCTTGCCATTAAGGCTGACTTGTTCAGTGTTTCAAAGCATTTGCCCAGTCACTTTATTCACACGGAGGACGTTTTGCATTTACGTCATACTCGAGGTGGGAAACCCAAAGCTGCCTGCAAGATGGCAAAGTGGAAACAGAGACAATCAATAGGAGGAAAAAAAAACTTCAAAACAAAATCAGAAATGTCTTGAGATGAATAGGGTTTGAGGCCAAATCACCCAAGAAGATCCAAAATGAAAAATTAGATCTAATTCTTAGAAATCAGCAGTATGAAAACCCTTCATTTTTCATATGAATAAAAGGCTAATGTTCTGCACCATGCAATGATGGAAGATCTTCTTTAACAGGCAAATTGTTTATGTTATCTAGCAAACTGGAACATTAATGTTGGATAGTTAACACTGCTTCTTTTAAAAGTACTTACCCAGTTGGATTATTATTATTATTATTATTATTGGATAAGTATTACTAGCAAAATGAAGTAGCTAATATAGTAATATTATGAACAGATTTGTTAAAATCTACCCTCAGCTTTAGGGATGCATTGTATTTATTTATTTGTTTATTCATTTAGTCTAATTTATTCACATTTTTTATTTATTTAATTTTATGTCATTTTATTTTTATCCTGAGACATCTTGCCACTTATATAAGCTATATTTTGTGTGTAGTGCCACCCACACACAGGTATGGATAATCTCTGAACACATTCATATAAAAAAAATTGACTTTGCATCATGCCTCAGGAAGTTCTGATTGTGTTTTCAGACCAAATGTAAAGAGAATATTTTGCCCTGTGCGATTACATACAAAGTCAATGCAAAACATGTACAAATTCACGTGACACGAATGATGCAAATACAAGAAATAATACAAGATACAAGAAATTTACATCATTTGCAAATTCGTGTGAGTTGAAATTTTTCTGCTTGAGCGCAAAAGTCGTGGCCATATTCATGCAAGCCCATGAGGCGAAAATTCAGCGTGAGGCAGGGTCTTACTGGAACGCTTTGGCCTGATATGACCACAGAAGAAAAATTAGTTTTTTTTCATGATGTACCTGGATTCTTTATAACAGTTTGTGCTTTCGTCTGTTTCCGTCTGCTTTGCTGTCTTCCAGGTGCAGAGTTTCTTACCTTGAGTGTGATGAAAATTGGATATGGCCAACGTGTGAACAGAGCAAATTATCTTGGGTGTTCGGTAATGTTTCATAGTTAGAACATGAATAGTGAAGAAATGTCCCTTGACTACACCCTCAAGATGGCCTCTATGCCCTAAGTCTTTTTTCTCACACATTTGAAACTCCTTTTATACCCTCTCTTCTCACACACCAGTACCCCCACCGTACACACTCACAAACCCATGCACACACACTCACTCGCACACACACACGTTTCATAGAGCGCCGCACCCTGCAGAGAAAATAAGAAATAACCATAACTCCTTCTACTGCCAGCCTGCCCTGCATGACCCCTGTTTTAAGTGGGTAGCAGGTAATTGCTGAGGCGGTGTTACCCATCAGCCTACAAGTCCATGTGTGCCTTATGTGTCATCTCTATTTATTATATTCTGCACGCTCCCTGGGCCTTGGTAATCAATTTCACAAGGATACAGGGCTGATATCAGCTGCCGTGCACATTATGAGGCGAGCCCTCCTCTTATCAAGTGCAGAATTGCCGGCTAGAGGTCATGAACAGATAAACAGGGATGTAACGCAACTCCCCCACTCACCTGCCCCCCAGTGAACACAGAGGTGGGAAGGTGATGTTGTGAGGGGGGTACAAAGAACAAAACACACAGCAAGGAAAAGGTTACGACCCTTGTAAGGTGCCTCTTGTTACGCCCGACCTTCAGAATTTCATCATCAGTGCTCCTGACTGCTTAATAATTCGGAGGCACCCGTCTCATCTCTCTCTCTCTCTCTCTCTCTCTCTCTCTCTCTCTCTCGAGTCGGAGCGTGCGTATGTGGGTGTGTGTATGTTTGTGTGGTGGGGGGTTATGAGGCCTGCAGACACCTTCTCTCTGATTATCTCCTAGCACTCTTTGCAGACCTTTATAGACCAACCACAACTCCATCAATCACTTGCCCTGCCTTCTTACTCCTCAGGCTGCCCCATGTCCCACCTCACCGTCGCAGGGCTAATATTGTCTGAAGCTATGTCTGTAGTGGTGTGCACTCAGTAAAAAATAAAGTGGATCCTTCCTCAAAACCACTGGAATTTTTATTATAGATATTAATAATATTTGGGGGGCACAGAGTCAGATGTAGTCAAATCCACCTCCCTTTTTTTATACAAGCTGCTCAGATATTAGGCAGCCGAGATCAGATCAGAATGAGAGCTGGGTTTCTGTGTTTAAACACGCTTGTCTGCAGCACTGACGGAGACGTGTCAAACTAAGAAACTGTTTAGGAATCGGTTTGCGGTCAGCTGACAAATCTCACAGCAGTAGAAATGTCATGCACTTGCATCAGCCTTAGTAAACATTAATTATGAGTCCATCTTTATTTACTCGTCCTGGGACCCTACGCTTGGCAGCTGTGCATATTTGCCAAGAGGATTGGATCTCTGTGTCACTATATTTTCATTATATGCCTTTACTATCAACTTCATGTTTTTCAGGCAAAACTGGGGTTATTAATCTCTAAGCAGGCCAGTAAGATGATGGGCATTTAAATGCTCACTGAAAAGGATAGTTAAAGACACCTAATGACAATATGGTTTAATGTGCACTTCAGATAAGTTTATCTGTGGTCACCTGCCTTTTGTTGTAGACATGTGTCTGGCTCTCTCACCCCGCCCCCGCCACACAGCTGACCTTGTACAGCCTTTCCAGGCCAAAGACTTGATGAGTGTTTTTTTAGCCCATCCCCCAACATCCCTCGGCATGTGCGCTGCACATCCGCTTTGTCATTAAACCCTCCACCCGTGGCTTTAGGACCCAACCATATGGTGCAGCTAGTGGAGTGTTGCAAGAAAGGCTTGACTCTGGTCATAATCTGATGAATCTGTCTCAGAAAAGAGGTTTTCTATGATGACATCACAACTAGTCGTCTGAACAACAATCTATACTAATGTGCTTGTGTTTGTGTCTGTGTGTGTGTGCATGCATGCTCACACATGTTCGCATATGTGGGCGTGTGTTTTTGTGTGATTGAATGTGTATGTGTGTGTATATTGTCATGTTATGCTTATGTCATGCATATACTGGCCTATGTGGATTTTAATGCACCCTAAACGTGACAAATTGGGAGTAAGTTAGGAAAAAAATCCAAACCAAAAATAAATAAATAAATAATTAAATAAATAAAGACACGATGTAGGACTTATAACTGTCAACAAATAACTGCAACACTTTCCCAAGAAAATCAGCATTTTTGAACACTATTTAGCTATATTAACAGAGAAAAACAAGACTAAATACAAGTTGTTTGTTTTTTGCCTTTTAATGTTTCACTTTGGCTTGTTATTATCTAGATTACCCAGCCAAGACTTAAGTTATAATGTTATAGGTCTTAAAGAACATACCAAATGATTTAACGGAACACCCCTAGCGCCTCGTGGAGGATGAAAGGTTGCCCTTGGAGTCGTTAGAGGCATGTTCAATAGCAGCTCGAACAATAGTTGCCAGTTTCACAGTTAAGACATGACCAGTTGTCTGGCAACATGTTTAGTATGCAGCAAGCAGAGCGTATCACACACACAAAGATGGAAGAGATTTTCTGTGGCTCACACAATCCAAAAGAAGCTATCAATTCCCTGACATGAGAGTGAATGGATATGGCTGATGTTAAGGAGATGTTATCAGTATCCACATACTAAATCCTTGTGGAAGGCAAGACAGTGAGGTTCATGCTTGTATGGCCTGAGAGAAAACAGTGCAAATGAAAAGCATACTCTGTGTCAAGTTATCATGGGTCACGGGTGTCTGTGTGTGTGTGTGTGTGTGACAGAGAGAGAGAGACAGAGAGAGAGACAGAGAGACAGAGGTGCCGGGGTTTGTTATATAATGCTGCTGAACCAGTTTTTGTGGTTTTGGATAGGTCAAACTGTGACAACATCTCTAGACTGACAGATGTGCTTATTGAGGAAAAAAAAGCCTGTTCAAAATTGGTAAATCTGGTATTTTATAGGGCACAGTTCTGCATTATCCAGTTAGATGTCAGGTCAGGCCATGCATTATCAGAACAGTGCCCCCCCCTCCAATATTATTACACTGTTTATAGCGACCTACTGACCCAAAAAGGCAGAAAACCAAATGTGGTCACAAAACATAAGCTCATTTCCCCATAGAGATTTGAATGAGTGTAATATCATAGCTGAGCTAAAGGACAGAAAAATGCCTCCCTCATAATTTGAAATGTGGACAATTTAATCCCAATTTAAGCAAACAAACTACATTGCAAATGGAGTCATTCAGCTATAAAATTATCTTTGGCATACATATAATATGATCTGCTTTTTCCAACAAAGTATTTAAGATGTGTTGAGTTGGGGAACTTCTGGGCTGGCTTTCACAAAGTTCACAGAGTCCAACCACACATAAAAAAAAACATACTAGCATTTAGTCTAATAGGCCTTGAGGCCTCTTGACTTTCTCATTTAGCTCTTTTGTGTATGTCAAAGTACGGGGCAGGAGGGGAGCATGGGGCCTTAAGTAGTAATTTCACCAGGCTGAAGTGTATTGCAGATGGGAATTATTAATTTGTATCTGCTTTGCCTCAGTCCTACCACTTACTGAAGAGGGGAAAGTGTCATTCTATTCAATTTTTGTGTTTCTGAAGTCTCTGGTCTTGAACACAGCCTGGTCCAGGGTCGTGAGTGTTAAATGTCAAGCCTTGTAGTGAGCTGTCAAAGAACAGAATAGGCCCAGGATGATTGATGACTGGAGAGCCTGAAACCAAAACCTCCCAATTGCAAATGCTACCTTGCGTCAGTCTCCTTACCCCCCGCTTTCTCACTCCTGATAGTTGCTCACTATTCAAGGACACACACACTCACACACACACACATGCACGCACAGTCACATGCACAGTGATGCTCTAACACACCGACATCACTCAAGAGTGTCTTCTCCCTAACCAGCCAGAAGTTATTTTGCATGGATCTGGGTAGGTCCCCTGTCAGGTCTCCAAGCATTTAATCCCACTAAAAGGGGGAAGGAATAAAGAAAGTGAACCACAGTTTTCCCTTCTTCCCCGTCTTTTGCCTCTTTTTTGTTAGTTTTAGCTCCGACATATGTAATAATGGGGGAATTAGAAGAATCCAGAGGATGGGGTATGAACTTGGAGAATAACAGAACAACTTCTCAGCTATGATGACAAGATTATTAATGGCTCAAGCTAGACCATACTTATCCCCATGCATATTCAGTGGAACCATACAGATGGGCTGCTGGCTGTGAAAAGTTTTCTGTCTGCTGTAGGTCAACTGGTTTACATTTCATCATCATAGTGCTTCAATCAAATCTCTTAGTGAAGGGGATAACTGCAATAACAATTAAAATGATATTAGTAGCACAAATTTGAGATTATGTGAATCATTTTTCTAGCATTATCTAATGCTGTAAAAATTGTAATTGTGATTTTTTTTTCATTGTAATTAGCTTATAAATTTCAAACAACTTGAAAATGAAATCTTAAAAAGGATAACAAATCAATTGGTTTAATGGCTCAAAGTATCTGAAGGTGCTCATATGTGCAATGTAATTATGGTATATTGATGGCCCATGGAATCTAATACAGTGCAAATATCTTCGCCTGCTTGCCCGTGACAGCTTTAACAAGGAGCACTTCTGATGAAGATATCTCCCTGAACACAGAAATGATCAAAGACTGTCATAGCATTACAATAGTTCCATTTGTCTGCCTTGGCAGGGACATACATCCCGCTTACCGGATGGTTAATCAGAGACTCCCTCTATCATCCTCATCAGGATTGCCTGTGGTCTCTGAGAATGTGTAAAAATGTGCTCGCATTTCTTTATCTTCCCTTCTCCCACCGCCACTCACTTGTCTCCGAGATGCTATCTCCTCTCAAAGCACTGCCTATTTAGCAGATCAAAGAAAAATCTCTTTCAACCCTCAACACACTAATTACAATTCATCACAGCTTTATTTATTCTTAGAGGAAGAATAACACCAGAGCATTGATTTCAATGGGACATTTCTCATTGTTTGGGCATATGATACTTCTGGACCTGTCAGACTGAAGTCCCCTATTAAACTCAGCGTCATTTCATTTACCTGAATGTGAGACTGCTCTGCCTTCTGGGTCCCTGAACAGAGAGGCTGTGAAATCACAGGTTCAGAACAGCACAACACCTGCCAATCTGACCTGCAGTGACAGGCCACACTCGTTTTGCCCACATTAATAACATAGATCAACATAAAGCTAAATACCAGGCCACGCTCTGTTAACTTTTATGTGGTTAAGAATGATTGGGTTTTTGCTTCACTACACCAGAGGGATCAAAGTACCTGGGAGGCATATCAGAGCCACACTCTCCCTGTGGAAATTCTCCTCTGCTCCTTTTAACTCCAGTGCATATATAATTGTCACCGTTCCTTCCCAAAGCTATCTACAACTTCTGGGGACATGTCACACGCATTACTTTGTGATATGTATTTCAGCAGGGAATGGTTAAAATGCCTTGGCAAGGGACTTAACTGCAGTTGGACTATATAAGTGGCACCAACTTTTGCCAACTTTTTCAGATGGATTAGGTTTTAAAATTCTCAAAACTCAGCAATAATAAATTATTATAGTATTTACAGTGTTATTGTTCACAAAACTATACCAGTGAAAACATGGACTTGCAGAAGCACGTCTGAACATACTGTAGCTACAAAGCATATAATTAATAATCCCTTTTGAGCACGCCAAAAGATTAAAAAAAAAAAAATGTTCACTGTTCCTATCATTTTAGGAAAGGTTTACACCTTTGACCTGCCACAACTATCATGTCTGTCAGCTGTAAACATTTTTTTTAAGTAAATTACTTGAGAAGATTGTAGTATGGATTTTATGTTTCATTATCTAAAAACTTACTTTTTAAAAGTATGATTTTCTCAGAAAATAAATTTTGCATGTTTTGCATTGCTGTCGGGTTTGTATCACTTATTTAGTCAACACTCTGATTTTTGGCTGTTAAGCTGATGTTGAACAATTTGTTTGCCTAATAGCCTTAACAAAGAACCATATTTCACAGCTTGACATTTAAAAGAGTGGAATTGAAGGTCGTTAAGAGGCAGGGGATACGGGCAGACGTCTGCAACTGTTTGTTTACCATGCTGCTCATTGGTGTCAGACTTCCTGACATTCTTGTACCTTATCTTCCCTATTCTGTAGTCTGTAAACTGGTGCCAGTGAACAAGGGATGTGTGTGGGGTCTACTTCCATGGCAGTGCCTGCATTGCGTTGTGCTCTCACTGGGACTGAGTCCAAAAGAGCCAGGCTTGTGCTTTTGAGGAGCCAGGGTCAGAAGAGATTAACCCATGTGATCCAGCAGCGCTGGGAGAAATTTGACTGAGTGTGGAGCAGAGGTGCTGCAGAGGGCACTGCAGGCCGGAACAGGTTCAGCCCCTGCTCGCTTATCTCTGGGCCCCACTGTCGACAAAACTCCTTTGGTCAAAGAGTGCTGAGAGTGGTGTAAAAAACGTGTTTACAATTCAAGGGGGTCAAGGACTTGAGGACAGATAACTATTAACAGAATAATGCCACAGTCATTCACAAGAGAGGAGGGCATGGCTGCTGGTTTGGTTCGAAGACGCAAATAAGCACTCTGAACAGGAAAAAGATCATCAATTTATCATAAATAATTGTTTTAATTGTTGCATTTTGATTTATTGTGTGAAATAGCTCTTATATTCTATATAGGTAAAAAGAAATGAAATAATCAGCAGGAAAACAAGGGTAATTTTTGAAACCATGAATTTTCCTATGATGCTTGTGCAGCTTTGAACAGTGTACACAACTCATGACCAGACAGTGGCTGCAGGTGGTTTGAAATGTCTTAGCCGATTGCTCTGACCCGCTTTGTACGTTTAAGCTGCCCCCGGTTTGCCAGTGGTAATGTTCTCTTTATCGACTCATTCTTCCTATCATTTTACTGTATTCAAATATAGACGCAAGGGCACATGTGAACCAGCTGGCCGGGGTGATAATCTCTAGACCTTGAAGTATTCTTTTTTTCTTTTTTCAAACACATGAAGGATCGATTACACATGCCTGAATGAATAGGTGACAAAAACACAGTGGAGTACTTCGGCCTATAGATCAACTGGGCAGCTGCGGGGTTGTCAGTCACGGCGACAAATAGTATCACACTTCTTTGAGGTCTGTGATCAGACTCACTTGGATCCATCTGTATCCATGCAGAATAACATCTGCGATAGCCAGTTTAGTGCTTTAGTGTGAATTTCATCTCTGAAACAAAGTCGCTGAGGAAATAAACAGGAAGCCGGCAGAGGGAAACTCTTGTCATTCTCGAATGCTTCAATCAGTCACTACCCCACAGTATGAGAGCACAGTGAAAATGCATTAGATGCCAATGAAGACTAATGTTATTTCACTGTTTCTTTCCAGTGGCTGACAGCTAGGACTGACATGGCCCCTGAAGGTTTGGTGACCTCCATTCTTGCCCAAACCTGTCTAAACATACTATCTTCACATTGTTCCAGGGGTTAGCAATGTGAAGCAGCTGTTTCCCTGTATATGAGTTCAGTCTGAGAGCTTCACCCACCCCCTTCTCTCTCTCTCTCTCTTTCTCTCTCTCTCTCTCATACAAACACACACACAGACACACACAAACACAATACAAATACACACTGTTTCCGTCACTCTCTCTGACACTCTTTTCTGTTGGGATGCATTTTCTGCATGTGCTGCAGACGAATATCACTGTAAGCAGTGAGGATCATGTACACTGGTAGAATTTAAGAGTAAATAAAGATTTAGTTTAAAATGCATAGATTGTCATATAGGATTGTTTCTACTGGTTTTCTTATCTTTCAGTGGATTTTTGAATGTTTAAATGATGGAGTATGAAAAAAGTCTAATTCTAAAATTCTCCATAGTATGTGCTTTACCGGAAAAATAATTGCTTCTTATATTTATAATAATTATGTCACCAAAAAGTGAAGTTGCATTCTCATGTTGCTGTGCTGTTTACAGGCGTTTTATGGTAACTAGTGGCCGATTTTCACTAATTAGCATGGCATTTTTATTATCATTTTGCGTGAGATGCTGTGATTTTTTCCCTTTTTTGTGCGAAGCTAAAGGTGCTGAAATGTTTGTAGTGTTTATGCTTGATGCAGCGGGATCGTTGCTTTTTGTTGCAGTCTAACATGAATTCATATTAAATGTGACTGTATCCATCAGCGCCTCCCTGGCAGCACAGTGGTCTGGCTCTCGGTGTTTAATCTATTAAAGTGCACCCTAGCCTTTTTCCATGACATTGAGAATCTGAAACTGGCTTTGCGCTGACATCATGTTTGAGGATCAGACTTTCAGTGAGCTGGACATACACATATCCCCTTGTCTCGTTGGTGCCATGGCTTTAAGTCATACAATCCCTCCCTTAATAAAAAATACTTTTTCTTGCATCTTAACAGATAATTTATACATTATACAATTATACATTGCAGAGACAACAAAAGGTTTATATTTTGTTTGAAAACTGTGGTGCAACATATCTACACTACAACATATCTATCATACAATGTAATGCATTGTCTCAGTTGTTTACACTTTTGTTGACCCATGCTTTTGAGTTAAGAATGATGAGCAGACACTATGATGAGACTCCAAATGTCAGTGATACAGTAATTTAAATAAATAGTTCAAAATAATAATAAAAAGATAAAAATAAAGAAATAAGGGAGGTGAGAATAGGTAACTCCACCCCTAATACCATGCCTGCCCTATTCTTCACAGAAATACATTACTGTATGTCCATGAGCCAATTGCTCAAGATGCGCAAACTAACAGTTTCTTTGTATTCATTTTGCTGCTCTTTAATTTCAATTGATACTAAACACTAGTGATTTAATCCATATTCATTTCATGAAGGCTTTTACATTTACTGCACACTAAAGAGATTGTCTATTTATCAGGAAAAAGCATCCAGCACACAGGAAGTGGTGCAGTTTCCATTTACAGGAGCAACCCAGCAGTTTGTTTAGAATAAATATAAGAAGTAGAGGAAATACAAGGAGCTGCAGGATACACTGAGTGCCTTTATTACAGTATGCTTGGTGAGTACCAATATTGAAAAACACCCAAGCAACGACTGTATATTACCAAAGGTGTTGCCAGAACCAAGAACCTTGTGGATTATCACTTTATTAACACAGGTGCAAAGACAGCTAAAATAAGGGAAGAGAAAATTGAAACTTTCAGAAGCAGATCATACTGATGCTATTTTATATTTCAACTCTTTGTATTGGGATCTGCGGAAAATAGGCACAACAGTTGGTGACGTGATCAGCCTTAGCAACGCTGTAAGAAGGAGAGAAAAGAAAGCGGCAGTAGCTGGTACTTTAAAGTGTCAGGGTCTTTGTAGCAGTGACTAGTTTATGATGCTGATGTCAAGCATCCCACTCAATGAGGCCTTTGTCCCAGGCTGAGACCAGGGCAGTGGGAAAACTGCCCACTCTTAGTCGGCAGGCCCATCCATCTTTCCATGAGGCCTTGCCGTCCCCTTTGCACCAAAACTCTTGTGTATTAAAGATCTCTTGGGTTAATGCGCTGGAAAATTGGCTTGCATTTTTATTGGTGGAGGCCAGATAAATGAAAGAAAAACAACTCATGGAGGGTAGAAAAAGGACGCGAAAAAATATCTGGAGGAGTGACTGTGGAGGGCAGAACCTCTAGACTTGTTTCCTGTGACTTCGATAAAAGAGAAGCCCGTCTCTGACACGCCAGAGATGATATTGTACTCAGGCCGAGTATAGCTCCATCCATTTATCATTACCGTCATAACCAGTAGTTGTTACTGTTGAAGTATTGACCCGGTCATGATGTCTGTAATAGGACATTAGAGATAAATCTAAAGGGAACACCAGTGACGGTACAAGGAGGAGATATATGTTATTTTCATCCTGCTTTAGCCCTGCGATCAAGGATTGTATCTCATGTTAAATTCATCAACACTGTATTTTTTTTTTGATATTGTACTTGTATGAAAACAGTGTCAGCCAACCCTTCTATTTGCTCCAATAATAACTTGATTGCCGGGGGTCTCACTGACACATGCAGACTGCTCATGTCACCTGGTGCTCCTTTCTCTTTTTGATGTAGGAGCTTAAGTCAAACCTCAGTATGGAACACATCAGTGCGATCAATGAGCCTGGAGTGACTGACCTACTGGACACATTTATGGGTGTGGGAGGCTAATTAGGAGCCACTTCCCAGGCTTGGGAAGACAAGCCCACAGAACAGCTGCTGGTCAGCACTGGACTCCTATCCCTGGGTCAAATAGGTGGCAGCTCGTCACGGACAGTGACACAGCTATAGGTCTAGAGAGGCCAATTTACTTAATGGCTAGCCCTGGGGCTGGGGACTCCCAGTATTTCTTTACTTGGACACTTGTAGATGACAGTGCAAGAGCCAAAATTATCCACTTTATCACAGGCAGTCTCATAGGAAAGGCATGACCGCAGCTATTTCAGTGTAGAGGCTTTTGTCTTTTAAAGTGAAATATAATGAAGTGGAACGTTAAAGGTTGTGGAGGTATGTGGCATATTGATTTAATGCAGTGTTAGTATTTATATCATATAAATTATAAGGCATCCATTAAAATAGGTCAATGGGTAAATAGAAGACAAACAGTGTTTTCTCAAGGGTGTGAAGATTTTGGTTAAATGTCCTCTCACTAACTGAGGGCTTTAAATCAAACATGTCATTGACATCCCGCAAACTAAACTCCAGCGTTTTTCACGCTCGTGCCTCTGAGGGTCAGAATGTTTTAGTCCCAGAAGTCTCTTAACACACAGATGTTACAGTAACATAGGCAGGAAATCAGGCCCAAACATCACCTTTGACCCCACATGTCAGCTGATCCACCATCACCTCTTTTGAAATAGACTCCCGACTTCTATAAATTACCAGATTTTCCCACCATTCCGTCCATTCATTTTGTCTGGCTCCAGCCAGTTTCCACTACAGGCCCTGCGGTCAACTAATAGTGATTGCACAGTTGCTGAAAATCTGTCCCCTTAGGTTCACAGAGGTCAAAGGGCTCACACCAGGGTCAGAGCCTGTCTTTATGTCTCTTCCCACCAAAGGCTTTGTGATGAATAGAGAGCCCCAGGAAACAAAAGCTTTCAGCAAAGACAAGCAACTTTGCTCTATACATCAGCACCTCCACTCACTGCAGCCCTCCCTGGTAAAAAAAAAAAAAAAAAAAAAAAAAAAAACCACACACATTTTCAAACTGAGGTACTCCACAAAGACATTTAAGCAAGGAAGGACGAAAACCAAAAACAGGAGGAGTAGATAATTTGACATACAGGCTAAACTTTGCAGTGGATTAGCCACTGCAGAGAGAAAGAAAGGGAGCAAAGACAAGCATCACTGACCACCAGGTAAGTGTTGTTTCAGTGAGAAACATTGTGCACCAAAAGACTATTTACTGTCATCATATTGCAGATATATACAGGTACAGGTACATTTCTTTGAAATTGCCGTTTTGTTTTACATTGATGTGGCTTTGCAGCTGCATCCAGCATTCATAGTGGACTCCATATGGGTTACTTTAGTGTCTAACAAAAGACCTCTTTAGACATGTATGTACAGAAAAAAAAAAGTAGCAGTATCAGTACAAAGTTGTCTACAGCACTGTCAACAGCCCGTATAGTTTGAAGATCTGAAACACTTTTTCTTCCTCAACTTGTTTTCCCTACCATTGCATTTGACCCTTGTAAAACTGTATCAGCAAACTAATAACCAGGCTGGCCTCTAATCTATTTCCTTTGTTCTCTTCTTTGCTCTTATAATGTGTTGCAGATTCCAGAGGTTGAAACTGGGGGAGATTTTAAGCAAATGGCATCTGGTTAAAGGTCAGAGTTGGGGGCCCAGTGGGTGAAAGGTTGAATAACTCCAAGGAAAGTAGTGACCAAATCATTGGGGAGATGTTTTAGACCTTGTTTCAGGTGGCTACTTACCCAACAATCCATCTAATCCTTTGCAATCTTAAATAAAAAAAAATATAGCTACTATTGATAATTTGTTTATAGCATTAAAGCCACTTCTTGCAGCTAAATGATGCACATTATACACTTAAAAAACAAATGAGTAAAATGTTTCGATCCTTCAGTATTGTTTCATTTTTTTTTTTTATTC
This sequence comes from Myripristis murdjan, assembly GCF_902150065.1. Classification (NCBI taxonomy): domain Eukaryota; kingdom Metazoa; phylum Chordata; class Actinopteri; order Holocentriformes; family Holocentridae; genus Myripristis; species Myripristis murdjan. The sequence continues at coordinate 20,515,094 of NC_043985.1, forward strand.
TTAAGTCATATTAAGTAATAATTCACCACTGACTGATAAACTCAGAACTGTTGAGACATTACTTGTTTCTATTCTCCCTCAAAAATACATGAAGAAAACTTTTACTTTGCTCAATGGATTCCAGTCTTTTGGAGTTCAAATTGCAGGTGTGTAAAGCGGAACATGTACTTTTCTTCTAAATTAGGCATTGAGGGCTTGCAGAGAGGGGCAGGGAAATTAGTGGAATAACTGGTTGATTCTAACCAGATGATTGCTTCAGTTGGACACCAGAGAGTTTTCATTAGGGTCTCTAATTTACAAGCCTCTCTCTGCATTCCAGCCACTGGACCAACTCCCCCCAGGTCTTAAAGAGCTCCTCTAGCCTTCACCCCTTGGAAAGACTTTGCCAAAGCCATGCACTTAGACTTTTACAAATTAAAAGTATAGCAAATGTAAGCTTAAAGTGTTGATGGCTATTGATATTTGATTATTACATAAATGCACATTAGTTCTTCACAAAGAGGATTGTTGGGATGTAGGAATGCATAAAAATAAACAGTTATAACTATATACCTTTATTGACAACCATAATTATATTTGACCATCTGAGGTATTGCAGATGGCATTGCAGTTTAATGTTTTACATACACTAGGTAAGAGCAGTACCTACAGCATTGCCATAGCATTGCTGTCTTATTATGCAATATCTTAAGACATACAGAATTAACTTATTACATTTATGTTTCAAAACATTTTAACAATGGGCTGTCTTGGATTTTATGACCATCTGTGACTCCACTCATTTAATTATTTTGCCATACTTCACAAGTGAAAACAAGCCAAACAGCCAATAACATAAACTGTGCAGTCACACAATTAATTATACACATTTTCCAGTCAATACCCTGAAATTACTGTTAATACACAATCGCTGTGCATGTCATGTGTAGAGTGTAGGTTATAAGCCAGTTTGGTGTCAGCTGGAATAATAGTTCTCTCAACTGGAATAATACGTCTCTATCTATCTGTTATGCACTGGACCCTCTCTTGATTTTTGCTTTGCTTGGTGATTTAATCATTTCGCTTTTTCTTTTTTTCAATACAAATGTGGTGTCACGTCCCCATGTCTGGAGGGTTGTCTTTTTGTTTTCTCCTAAGCTGGACAATGTTTACAGCGCAACATCTGCATATTGGTTGGTGACCTATCACAAAACCTCATATTAACTACCTAGTAATTGTTTTCTGTAATGATTAAACAGAATAATGGAACCAAACAGAACTGCAATCACTGAGATGTGGCAATATTTATGCTGTATGCCCACTACAAAAACTCATTCATAAATGAACCAGGTATCAGTATTTGTAATGCAGGGCATCCAGGACACCACCCAAGGTCATCATCGTAACTAAGCTGATAAAACTGTAGAGATTCATTCAGTAAAGTACATATAGTGATGCTCCCCCAATGCCTGCCACAGATGAATGTGTTACATGCATTATACTGCATTTATTGGCTGCCACTGGTTCCACCAAATCACCAGTGACCCTGTGAGTTTTTTGCAGCTGGAGTGCCACCCTGGATTGCTCCCAGTGGTTGATGACTTACAAACCTCCAACCACCATTCAGGATGTTTTTCCCCTTAAAGTTCACTTTGACAAATGACTCTCCGAGTGTATGCAGCAACAAAACTGTGCTGGCAGAGAAATGGGGACAGTGTTCCCAGACAAGCCCTGATTTTTATTTTCAGGAAAAAAAAGAAAGAAAAAAAAAACTGCAGTTTGTCACGTTACAGTGTCAGTCTGGTTAAAGAAATTTGGTACAACAAATAACAATCACATACATAACAAACAAACAAATAGCAAACATTTACATCAAAGTTTGGTTATGGGTTGTTATGCAGTTCACTGGATTTGAGGATTGTTTTGCTTTTCCAAGTCATTATAAGCAAAATGCAATGGCTAAAATAAGCCACAGGTTTCCAGGCATGCCACTGATCATGAGGTTGGGCAATTGTTTGTAAACAGTGGGACGGATGCAGACAGGCCATGTGCCTGCACTAATGATGGTGCAGTAGAGGAGGGAACACTCTACGGGAGGCCCCATGCTGCTGCTTAACCCTCTCTTAGCTGCCAGGTCATGTGTGATTAAGAGGTTTGTGTTACCTGGAGCCCTGCTGAGGAACTTTCCCCTGGAGGGGAGTTTGTCCCATCCACCTAATCTGAAGAGGCCACAAATGGATACAGCGCTACTTACCAGTAGTTTTATCACTCATTTTCCCAGGGGAACTCTCTCAGTGATCATATTCAATTTAGCAACCAGGCAGGAGCTTACTCAGCACTGGATTAAATGCTGGTTATACACTGTAGTGGATTTAACATCACAGAAGTAGTACTTCAGACCTAATCTCTGCCTGTTTAGGAGATGCATTTGTAATTGAAAAAAAAAAAAAAAAAAAAAAAAAATTCTATGTGTTCTTTGAATGGCTATCTTATATTTTTAGTGTTTTGCATATGATATACAGTATTTGAAATGCAAATATAAATTAGAACAAATAGAAAAATTTTGTTCATGCTGAAGGAAGCACAAAAATGATTTTGAATAAAAAAAAGTGTACATGTGGGGTAATTACTCTAAAACTGATTCATTGATAAGCTTGTCAATAGATTTCAAATGAACATCCAGAAAATGGTTGTACCTTTTTTTTTTTTTTTTTTTTTTTTTATTGACCAATACCAAGGATAATAAATTGTCTTCAAATTGTCCCTGAAATTGTGTCCAACAGTGATTACAACTGGTATCATGCTGTGTTTGTGTGCAGTGGAGCAGAGCTGGAGGGGAGCGGGGGTGCTGGGATAGAGCTGAGACAGTTGTGGGGTGGAGGATGGCATGCAGGACAAAATAAAAGTAGTGCAGGGAGAGATGTCTGAGCATGACCATACTCCTGCCCCTGTTTGAAATGTGATGAATGAGAGACTTGTGCGATGTTAGAAGCACTGTGATTTTTGGCTTTGCTCGTTTTTTTCTAATCATAGTGAAGCCGAATGAAAGTCAGATCTCAATTACATGCAATGAAATTCTAAGTAAACAGCAGACAAAATGAGCACAGCAGCTACAGCTACACTACATTAGAACATGTTGTCATTATTTACTGATTATTTCTGTTTAGGATGTGGACTCAAACTTTTACATTTGGGTTTTACATTGAACAGTATATTACTACAATGCAACAGTGTTGAAAGAAAAAGATATAACCATTATTCCAACTCCTCTGCCAGACTAGCTCTATTAGTGCCAAAGTGGCTGTGGTTCAAGTAGAGATCCCTGAAGAGACAGCTGATATTGTCAGGATGCTATGTTGAGTTGTTGCACTGTTTTGAGTGGGAGAGGGAGAACCGGGGGAGCCCCAACCAGGACAGGGCCTTGAGTTCCGCCAGCTGCACCCTGTCTTTGAGGAGGGGATGGAGAGCTTCTCATTGAGGTTGGCAAACGCTGGCTCATAAACTTTTCCCTGTCTCTCCCTTTGATTTTCCTTGGACATCTGCCTGGCCCTCCCATCAGGAATGTGCAGCAGCTGTTTGCTGCAAGTGTCTTCGCCGTGTGAACTCAGGCTTGTGCACGGGTCCTGGCTTAATGAATTGAGCCAATTCAAACTGGGTCGCCTGGGACACTGGGCCCTGGTGCATAACTCTGCTCTGGGGATGACAAGCAAGCTCAGAGAAAGGGGCTGGGAAATGTATATTATGGAGGTTAACCATTTGCCCTCACACTGTAATTGGCTTAGATTGTCTAGCAACCGGATTTGCAGGGGCAGAACCTGCGCTATGCGCAGTGCAAAAGTTCAGCTGCAGCCGACATGATTGTGTGATCTTGTGTGTGTGTGTTTGTGTATGAGTGTGTGTATGTGTGAGTCAAAGAGAGAGAGAGAGAGATTTTGTGTGTGCGTGCAAACATAAGTGAAATGCATGGACAGGCAGCAGATACGCATCAAGAAAACAAGAAGGTGTGATTGCAGCAGCAAAGCCGAGTAGATGTAGATGGTCAGACATAATGTGGCATACTTAAGCATGTAGAAGTGAGCAGACATGTTGCACAGCTGCGCCAATAAAGAGCATGAAAGCATGAAGCAGTTTTCAATGGCTGAAATGGTATACTTAAGTGTTATGCTAAATTTAACACAAAATCTATTATTAAATGATGAAGAAGCATCATGACTGACTTTGTTATATGTGTAAAGACTCCTGAATATATTCCATTGTGGTATTTCCTGTCTCTGGTCATTTAATAGACACAGACGAAGCGCAGCTCCTTTTGCTAACTGATAACACATTACACTATGACAGATGCAGTTGTAAAGGTTGAAATTAGAAAGATGTTGGACGCTCAAAGGATGACAATTCTCTGCTGTAAAAAAAAAAATGCTTTTATTTTCCTTTTTTATGTCCTCTAAGCCAAGGAAAGGTTCTGACTTTAGTTTCCCTACTCGTCTGGGTTTTAGACTAAGACAGACAAGAGGATTACTGATAATGTGGGCAGTTTTCACTCAAGAAGAGCTGGCAAACATGACTATGAATTGACTGATGGGAAGGAGAATCTGACGCTCCTTGTTTGTTTGAACGAAGAGATTAGGGAGAGCGAGAACACAGAATTCAGGAAGGTAAATACCACTGAAAGATTGCCATCTTTGTCAAGCCAGTGAGGCCCGCACTTTAGAGCTCTTGCACCATTTGCTTTCTGCACAGTTTGCTTTATTGTAACCAGAAAAGGCTTGCCTTAACAGTGGTTGCACTCAGAGGTTTTACATGTTTACAAACTATTGACAACCAGCATTTAACAAAGCAATATAAGCATGTCATACATCAAATTTAATGAAAGAACAAGTCTGAATAATGGTAAGTCCTCTGTGTTCATTTGTTTTGAGTGTTGCTTTTATTTTGAATCCTTGTGTATTCCTGCATGGCTAGCCATGCACCGTAGTGAGGGGAACTCCATGAGCCATGATGAGTTGTTTAAAATCTAATCAGAAACTAACAAGTCCCTGGTTATTTGTTTCTGCCTCAATACTTGAGAGTTCCCAGATGTTGTGGAAGGTAGGGAGTCGATTGTTTATACAGCGGCGAATCTTTCCCAAACACACACATTCTATCAGTCTTCATGGCTATCTATCAAGGGAGGCACAAGTTACAGTTTTTCTGAAGTCAGGCAGGCACAAAAGCCCTTCAGCAGCAAATTACAACTCCCACCCCACCTGCTGAAGCCAGCGTGCTGGCGGCGCAGTATTCAGACGGTAACCTGCCTCCGATCGATCGGTTGTTGTTGCAGCTGTGCTCCGGTTGATGGTTTATTTAAGCGGCTCCACATGCTTGTTGAGGGGAAGGCAGCTGAATACATAAAACAGGCTCTCAGAACCACTTTGTGGTCCGGCTAAGAGTAAATGGAATAATAAAAACCAAATGGTTTCATCCCATGTTCTGGGCTCATAAATCCAGGAAGTTGCTTCTTACCTTTATGATCCAACACATGTAGCATGTAAGGCTTTCTGGGATGAGCTCTGGGTTTACCTTAAGACAGTATGTCTTTTCAACAAGATAAGCACTTCATGTGTAGATATAGTTATGCATGCATGTTGACCTACTAAAACTGATTTTCATTTACATAGATTAGCATTAGTACAGGTTACACCAAATGATGTACTTCACTTGGAAAAATGTATACAGATACAATTAAAAATACAATGCATAGAGCCAGTTCAGCAGCAGAGCATCAATATCAGTGCTATCATAGGACAATACCAGCAGTACCAGCAGTATTTTTTTGTTTGTTTGTTTGTTTTTTTTTTTACTATAAAATTTTCTAACTTTCATTCTCCAATTTTGCAACATCACATTTCAACAAACAGCAGATATAATGAGATATGAAGAGAAAATTATCAAATACACAGCACTGGACATGTAAATATTAGATTTAGGGAGGGCACGTCTATGAGAGCCATCCATGCTCAGCCCTGGGTGCTTGGGGTCGACTGTTTAGTCAGCTAGGTTCCAAGGTCAAGCCTTGACTCCGTTCACAGGGGTCAGTGTGAGCATCTCCTCTCCTCTCACACTGTTTCCTTCCCATGGGCTGGAGGGGAGGATGTATCTCTAACTTCCTGCTGCCATACATATACACAGACAGGAAATTAGTAATTTGCTGTGCTATGCCTGACATTTCAAGAGTTCATAGTTACATGCTGCAGGACTGTAAGGGTTTATCAGCTATTCTGTTGGCAATGTCAATTAATCTAACCTAGATATTACAGAAAGATAAATATCATCAATTAGATAATCAAGAGAGAGAGAAGAGAAACCAAATTCATATAGGCATACCCACATTTCAAACACTATTTATCAACAGGAATGATTTGGGTCCTGGTTCTGAAGTTGTCCTATTTAGCAATAGTGCCATCACAGCTGACAGAATATAGTACGCATCATTGTGTTGCCCTGCTCTTTGACCAATCAAAAAACTGGGAAACAGTTGATAATGTCCTGCTCCAATGAAAATAGATAGCTTTTCTTTTTCACAGTTGGAAATCGGCTGTTAAATTATCTACAGGATGGGACTTGTGCACCTCAGATGAGAGTCAAACTTTGTAAGGATTGCAAAAGAGGCGCCACAGGCTTTATTTATTTATTTATTTATTTATTTATTTATTTATTTATTTTGTAAGGACAAACAGGTTTTGTCAGAACAACCACTTGTGTAAGTTTTCCCCCAACTTCAACTGTATTTGAAAATATCATATTTTTTATACTGTAAATATAAGCAATAATAAGAAAAAAACAACAGCACATTTTAGTCATTTCCAGATTGCTTGACGTTTGGCCATTGAATTAAATGATCAGGATATTTACATATTAAAAGATACAAATCCTATAGTACATTTGCTTTCCTGTTCTTCATTACAGTCAGCTGTATGCATGCTGCTCTTCCTGTCCACAAACCTCTGCAGACAGACTCCCATTCTGCCTGCAGCTGATTACCCAGCACCGCCTCCTGTATCAGTGCGCTGGCTGGACATCACTGTCTACAAGAGCAAACTAACCCAGACATTTATTCATGTATTGCTCAAAAATGATCAGAAAACTCACTGTTGGTCTTCCATTTTACTGGAGCCCGGATGATCATCTGGAATTAGAAGCACTTTGGATTAAAAATGAAATAGGCAAATCTAATTTTAGTTTTTATGGACGCCCTAAAATTTAATGTAATTGTGTTCTCATCTCATTTTAACAGTTACGATCATCGGTAATTTCTGTGAAGTGGCTCAATGTTCTAACGCAGAACGTCTACCCAAATCCTGGGGAAATCACCCAGGGAGCTTTCACAGTGTCTGTAAATTTGGTTTCGTATTCATTGTAAATGAAGCAGTTGCAGAGAGTGCGACTTTATAACTTCACACAAAGGAGATTTGGCTCCTTTGTGTCTAGCTTATGGTGAGCCAGAAATATTCTTGTACACAAATCTGAACCAAGCTGTCTGAGATTATAGGAATAGCATCATGATTCACGTGAATGTGAATCATGTAAATTCTGTTTAAAGGTGGATTTTTACTTAAGGGACATTTTTCACAAATGTCGTCTGCTCATGAGGCCATATTTATACCAGACACAAATAAGCAGCTCCTTTTACCTTGCATTACTTTTCATCTTTTACAACAGTATTTCATGATTGGTTATTTTGAGTACTTCAAACAACAGATGACTTAGGTTTACAGTGTAGTTAAGGAACATGGCACGATTTTCCCCCTGAACAACATATGAAATACTGCCACCCTATTGTGTTTAAGAACAATACGTGTGAAGTGCTGCCAATTGCAAAAAACTGCAAATCAGAAGGATTTCATAACCCTTCGCTGTCAGCTGTCGAGCTGCTCCAGTTGACTTTTGTGGCCCTTGGAAACAACAAAGGTAAGCCTCACAAAAAGCCAGCCACTCTGATATTGCAGATATTTCTGTAAACTCCCAGGGGTCCAAGCTTGCCCTAGAAATGGCTGAGGGCTGAAAAATGTTGTCGGAGCAATACTGTTTATGCAGACCATAGGCTCATTGTTAGGGGATGGGGAATATGAAGGCATATTCACAAAACAGTTAGGCCTTCTTGTACTCTAAGATATTTTGGCCCAGGTCTCTCTGAGAATGCCCTGAAAAGCCATAACCTAGATTTTTAATATCCAGAGCCACTTAAAATAATTAAAAAAAACAGAGACAAAAAAGATAATAGGTGCTATTATAATTTAAGTCTCACTCACGTGGCATCACTTTTGGGTTTATTTTATATCTGCATTGTTAAAACACGGATTAAGCTTGATACTGCACAGACAGGACTTAAGTGCTTTTTCTCTATTAATGCATTTTTGTTGAGTTAAAAGTGCATTATCCTTGTATAAATCACAGACTGGCCCATCTTAAAATGTCAACAAGTGTGAGTTATAAGCTTGTAGGCTCTAATACAACATATGGAATATATCTCAGCAAAACTTCAAAAAACGCATCTCCATCGAGGCAGGTTTGCATGGGGTGGGCTCAGCAGACACTCACATGTGTAAACAAGTCATGATTTCCCCATGCCATTTCGGGGGACTGCAAATCATTATTATCATGTTTTCTTTATACGGTTTGGCTGAAATATTATTTAGTAATCGCTCATGTCACTCAACACTTTGGGACAGAGTTGAGTGGATATGGGGGCAGCCAAACAGGATGTGATCTGACAACATTCCTCCTCACTAAATGCGAAGACGCTCATGTTTAGTCGGGGGTGGTTAGAGAACTTTACTCGTAAATTACTGATGCTGCATATCAGGCAAAACATGCACAATTCTCACCACCAGGATGTTACACAGTTACACCTCACCAAAAGCCTTCCCAATTTTACTAATTTTCTGATCATGAAGTTACACAATAATGGCTCCTGCATAAAAGTAACAAATCTTCTAGTAATGAGTCCCACTGAAAGATTCTTATAAAAGTAACTAGCTAATAATTACATTCCTAAAGACTAACTAATCACCTGTGCTGCACTTGAAGGGATTCTGCATAAAACCCTTGAGTAACCTTGGGCCATCATTTATAAAATTGGTTGCATTTTTTTTCTTACCTGAACCACACATTTCTATTTTGACAGGCTCTCTAATTACCTTTGCTATTTATGGTGCGCTAACCATCTGCTACTGATTCCTTCATTATCTTGAACACGACAAACTGGTTAGGACATTGCTGAGAGAGCCTTGCCTTTGCCAAGGGTGGGCATTAGCCCTCACAAATTGTTCATCAAAAGTCTCCACAATCAAAAAACCCAAACCAGAGAAAAAAAAAAAGAAAAAAAAATCCCACTAAGCTTTATTGCTAAACTTTTCAGCAAGAGAAGGACCCCTTTGAGCATCCACAAGGGCTTCATTTTCAATAATTGACTGACCCAGGCGCTCTGGGAGTTAGAAGCTTTGAGGGTCCTAAAAGAGGTTTCCTCTGATCCCTACTTAGCTGTTCCTCATGCATCCTGAAAATCATGGTAGATACTGCTCAATTCTGTTAACACACTAGTCTGCAGCATTACATTTTAATTAAACTGGTTTTTGTCTTGTTTGGTTTCTATTGTTTATAAATTCAGTACTTTATGTTTGATCGTAAATATGTTTTAACTTGGTTTTGCCTGAAAAGTAACTTGCTGCATTTACATTTTTTACATCCTACATTTGGTCGGTAGAATATAAACCCATGAAGTTTCAAATGCGTCAAGACTGCACATGCAGCATGGTAGGCATGTATGAAAAAACATGAGCATCTATAAATACACAATAGGCAAATAATTGACAGGTTCCTGGATGGATGCCAGCGCTTCTTTAAATGCCTGCTCCCTTGCTGCAAAGTGTCTGATCGCTAGGTCGAACTGTAAACTGGCATTCCAAGTGCCAGTCACTAAAACATCACCAAACTGGACTCTTTTTTTTTTTTTTTTCAGTTCAGAGCACTGTAAAAATTCCTATAATTTCCGAAGGTCATTTTGAGTGCACAGTGCCAAAAACAAGACAGTATTTTTCATAGATACTGTAATTAGTGGCTTATAGTAATGAAACGGATCAAACTGTTCTACCTTAATCCTTTCTAGCAGAACTGCTGTACTCTTTTGTATCACAGTAACACAGGTAACAGGACTAAACCATGCTTTTTTGACCATCATTGCTCATTGCCATGCATTATTTATCAATTACATTACCATCATTTGTACATCCCTAGTTATAGCCATCATTTACTGGGTTAACCTGCATGTATTACATACAGGTTAGAACCTTGTTGATGTTAGGTAGGTAGTGTTGTGTTTTCTGACTCCTGCTTGAATACAGCAACAGATTGTGCCAATCCTACCAATACACTATCTGCATGTTATAATGGGAAACATATAACACAGCCTTGACTCCATTCAAATATGATCCAGCCAATTATGCTGACATGTTTAAGACTAAATATAAACAGGCCACAAATATCACAAGAGGTCACACTGACACGACAGTAACTACATTGTTATTCATATGGAAATTCAAATGGACACTCACTGGAAACACAGGAAAGCATGACCACTCATCAAAGGCCCATATGGAAGTTGCTCTCCATTCTCATTAACGTCTGAGGCCTGATATGGTGTACATTTTCTGAAATGCAAATGGACGTTTTTAATTTTATCTAAAAGGAGAGGGATAGGTGGCAGACGCAGAGTTGTTTTTAAGTCTTATTGGACCTAAACAGCACCATCTAACTAAAATGCGTTTGGTCCTTTTCCCAGAGAGGCTATTAGTCGTAATTTCAGCATCCTCTCCGGGTGTTATTGTCAGTATTCACGTTTGATTAAATCCCCGTGGCATAAGTGACCAACAGCATTGATTTGCCATCCTCCTTGTTGCATTGACTCACTAAGCCACAAGAGGCTTTTTGAAGGCTGTTGATCCCCAATATATATTTGTAACACATTTGTTTTAATTAAGTGTTCACACAGCATGGAAATTGGATACTTGACTAAATGACTAGAACCAACAGTAATACTACTAATTGTGGTTACTGTTGCAGTCTTTGTGCCTCACAGATCAATAATTAGAGAAGCTGGGTATAGATTTCAAAAAAAAAAAAAAAAAAAAAAAAATGGAGCATCAAGGCATCATCAGCTACAGTTCATATACGGCTGGCAGATTGTTTTACACAACAATCTGTCGACATTTTCTGTTCATACTTTTGATAATGCCATAGGATTTTTTTTAAAATGCATGTTTGCTAAGATTTGATAAACTGACTGACGCTTTAGTTTTCCTCCTTCTACATGTGATCCTTAGAATCAAAAGGTATATGTAGCTTTTTATCTTTCCAAAACGTATAGAGTGTCTGACAAACACTGCCCTTTTTGGATTTCTTGTAGGTGAGCCAAAGCATATGCACAGTTGAAGGCAGCATTTTTAAACTACAAAACCGAATGAAATAAAACACTCAAAGGATTAGAACAATTTAGAAAGCAGACCCCCTTCTTTTCCATTGTGCCTCTACCATGCTGCGGCTATTTCTCTATGCCCAGCATGGGCTCCACTTTGTGGCTTTTAATAACCTACCCCTTCAAGCTTCTACCCCCTGAGACACATTTTTCCCTACTTTATTTGTGCCGCTCTGTTTCTACCTACCAGCAGCTGCAAGGAGGAGCAAGCAGTGGAGGCAGCAGCAGCAAATTTCTTCCAGTTGCTCAACACGCTAATACTCCCCTTTTCTTTGCAGCTCAAGCATTATATTGCAGTTTCATTGACTGGGAGGTGTTGTGTTGCAGTGGAATCAATAGCTGAGGGGATCCCAGCCCAACGATTAGCTTGTCAGTCAGGCCTCTGTGGTTGAAAGGAGGGGAGGCAGCGTAAATCCCAGAATACCAGGGGCCACCAGCATGGAAAAGCTGGAATGCTGGGAGCCGCCGATCGTGCTGCACCACCTGTTGTAAGAGGCAACATGTGCTGAGTGTATTAACCTTTCTGCTACTGTGGTTTAACCGCTGACTGCTACCATTGGTCCCTTCATACAGTCTGAGGCCTTAAACCACACCAGTCAGAGATGTTGCTATTATCTAATCAAATTAGCTTGAACTGTCTTCATACCAACTGCGCTCTTGTTTGGGTTAAGTGGCAAATTAATGCAAATGGAATTCCACTTTTTTTCTTTTTTCTTTTTTTTTTTTTGTGGATAGCAAAAATACCCAAATGGCTTTGTTGCAGCTGATTTTGCATCTGGAACCAGGCAAATTTTGGGGTTTTAGATTTGATTTATCACATGAGCTGCATCACTGTTTTGGTGTGAAGACAACAGTGGGGAGTGTGAGTCATGATCATAATTCCCTTTATTTTATTATACCTAATATATTCTCACATTGACATGCAAAATACTAGTGAAAAGAAAACTAGCCTAGAGAAGTAAGACTATTTTTCATTTGGTTGGGGATCTCCTGAAAATCCCTGGCATGCAGGATGTCAGGCAAATTTTACATGAAAAAGAGCGATTTCATTAAAACATCATGTATTATTTAAAGTTCTATTTTTGTTCCTGTAGATTTTTTTTTAGATCTAAATGATGTAATGCCATTGCAGTACCAATACTGGTGAGTATTCTTTATAATTTCATTCATTTTATGTCCATGTCCAGCCACAAATGGATTTAGTATGGTCTCTTAGCATTTCCTGGGGTTTACAGCACTGTGTCAAATTTTTTTTTTTTCTTTTTCTTTTTCTTTTTTTTCTTTTTTTTTTTTTTTTTGGAGCATTAAATCAATTCCACAGGGTTACCTCTCAGTGACACTGGACCAGGTTTCATTTCCTCATGCACTAAGAGAGAGTAATTGTAAACTGTTTGTATGTGAGTCAAATTTGGAGGAAATTTAGCCAAAGTAAATCTTTGACCTTTCAGAATTATTAGGCTTGCGTCCCAGAGTTGACATACACTTCACCATCAATAGAAAGCCATCTGATATTAACAGAACACAACGTACACTGTAGTGGGATACAAATGGCTTGTGATGTCTTCCTTTACCTATTATTCCCCATATGATTCCTTGTGACCTTTTCCCGCAGCTTACTTTGAGAATACATACCACCAAATCCTTAAGCATTATTAAATCTGAAACTTGGCTCCACCATCACCAGCATGATGTGTGCAGCTTTGTAGCTGAGTGTATCAGCCAAAAGAAACAAAAACAAAACAAAACAAATCAAAACCCAAGATTAAATACACATAAAACTATATAAACAATTATGTTATGCATTCAACTTCGAAATTAATTCAATGTTTATGTGGTTTTATACAAGAAAACAATTAAGATAAAACCCTTAAATTTTACTGTAGCTGCTACCTAAGCAATTAGCAATAACTTATTTTTATTTTGAAAAATCCTCCCACTGTCTAGTTAATGCCTGAGTAATGTACAGTATTTTAAATATTTGTACTTTTTTAAGGTCCTTACTGTAAAAATATTTGATCTCCAGATTGACTGTGCTTGTGCTTGATGAAACTACACATGATTTGGAGCTATACATGAAGCTATAGATGACTTCTGAGTAATAGAGGGTTCATGGATGTTAAAATGTTTTCCATACTCTTCCCACTTTCTACACATATTTACTACTCCACATAAATAATTAATGCAATGTGATGAAGTCAGTCCATTCTTGGTTTAAATTTGATAAAATGATGCCTACTTGCCTGCAAACCAGCTCCACTTGAATTATGCTCATTTAAGTTAAAGCCAAATGGGGAAGATTAAGGCCTAAACACTTTGTTGTCAGTGAGTAGAGAGATTCTGTATGTGGCTTTGTAAGATAAAATATCAGACCTCAGCCAATGGAAACATCACAGCAGGACTTGAATCTAAAATATGTTGCCTGGGCTTAAACTCTGAACTGAGCGAAATTACTGTTGAAAGTGTCAGTTTTCACTTCCATGTTTACATTGTGCTCTTCCTCAGACTGAAAACACAGCTTTCAGACAGCGTAAAACGGAAGAACAGGACCGTTTCTTCCTGTAGGCAGTGGAGGATCACTAACAGGCCTCCCGCTGGGGGGCGTGCTCTCATACTGAGACTGGTGATCACTTGATGCCCCCGTCATCAGACCGGGGTTGGTAAAAGGCGGCTTAAGTTCGGCGCTGGTAGAGAACTGTCAACCGAGGGTCACACTAAGAGAGAGCCGGGGCATCGAGCTGCAGAGCTAGAGGAGGAGTCAAGGGCAGTCATGGACTGTTTGTCTTGAAAGGTGATGGGGGGTGGGGGTGTACAGGTCACAGCGGAGGGACCAAGACTCTAGCATGAGCAGTGCTGCATTTACCTCTAGACTCTAAGTTAGCACAACATTGGGTTTGGGTAGCGGGGAGTAGTGTTGGGTTTTCCTTTGTCTCGGCATAATAAAATATACTGCCGGTCTGCTTCCACCTGATGTACAGCTTGAATATGCAGTCCTGGACTGATAAAAATGCCAAAGTCAATTATAGCATTTAAATGATCCAGGCATTCAGTGGCAACAAGACACAGACAATGTTTTATACTTATTAACCAATTTAGCACAATTATGTTCACATTAGTAAAACAGAACAATGAGAGCAATGTGTTTTCTGCTTCTCAAATGTACATTCCAGTAGTTACTTCTATGTGTTTCTCAGGGTAAAAAAAACAAACAAAAAAAACATCAATCTTAATCCAGTAAATTACTATAAAGAGACAAAGAGGTGCTTATGTTTTGAAGGGGAGTGTGCAATCCACCTTTATTTATGTATTTTTTTCTTTCTTTAAATAAGGACAGTTGGAAACCAGAGAGGGAAACAAAGAAGAGAAAGTTATGTTGGGATATGATCCTTTTGCCAGCAGGGATGCATATTTGGCTCAAGATGCAGCGGAGTGAACCACTCGACTATCTGAGCATGATACAGAAATGTTCAAGTGAACAGAGATTTTTGTCTGAGATAATTTGTTCCTGCCATGATCTGCAATTCAGTCAAAAAAGTGCAAGTTTTATCAAATTATCGGAGCATAATTTGTCTCCAAATGAGGAAAGCTGCAGTCTTTACTTTATGCATGAAAGAAAGCAAATAGGTTTTGCTTGCCAATAAGAACATATCTGGAGAAGAAAAAAAAACTATTTTCATAAATGCCATATGTAAAATAGTTCACTTAAACCGAGTTTCACAGAGCGGCTTACAATTTTGCCTTGGAATGCTTTCTAATGTGTGTGTGTGGTGTGTATGTCTATGTGTATGGGAAAGAGAGAGAGAGGTGGAGGGGGGGTGGGGGGAGAAAAGGAGAGAGTGTCTTTGCAAAGAATTTGGCAAGCTCAACAAAGTCCCTCAAGAGTCCTTACCAAGGGATCTGGGAGAATGTTCTAGGTTCCAAGGAGAAAGACCCCTCAAGAGTGAAAACACACTAGCGTTAAGTTATTAGCCCCACTTTGAGCTGTGTATGTGAAACAAGCTCTCACAAGAGCTGGTGAGAATCCCTTAACTCACATTACTCCACCCCCTGGCTTTGTCTCTTTTTCAGAATCAGACTAGGAGGGTTATTCTCTCCATGTGGATAGGTCCTCGGGCCCAATTATCTGGCTACAATGCTCAATTAGCCATAATCCCTCTTTTGAGGTGATAGTAAAAGGGTTTTACGTTTTACTCAAAGAATAAGAACAACCATAAGTGAGATGAAAAAAGAAATACATAATTTTCACTTTTTTGGGGGAGAAAAAAGGAGCAGGAGAAATATTCCTACAGTGAGAGAAAAGTTAACCGCAGATTGCATTTAGTAGCCTATAAATGGCATGGAAAATATGGACTTTATTAAAGGAGCATACGGGACAAAAATGTAGAATTGCTGCAAAGTGAACGAAATAAGAGGCACACATGCGCACGCAGAAGTATGAGAGTCATTTATCGATTTGATGTGAAAGAGAGTGTGTAACAGATAAGCATAAAAAAATAAGACTGACCCGGGGTTGGATGTAGTCATTCAGGTAAGCTTCACCACGAGCAAGGTCATATTCTGTCACCAGGTGCTCAATTAAAAGGAGCATTAACCTTGTTTACAAAATACAAGAGCAATATGGAGTGGGGCAGTAAATTTATTGTCGTTAAACAGTAGGAGGCCGCTCGCTCTTGGCCGCCTGCCCACAAACCACATGAGCAGGGCTGGCTAGTACACACACACACTCACTCACACACTCACACACACACACACACACACACACATACTCAGCCTTTAAGCCAGCACAAGGGCTACATTTGGGGCACCCTTCTGTCATAGCCAACTAATGACAAATGTTTTTGCTTTACTTTGGCCTATTTCTTAACAAATGAGTTCAAGCTTTCTTAAGTAGTAGATTTAGGGGGAGGAGGTGTCAGTAGCAGAGGAAAATGCGTGCCTCAGCTTTATGATGTGGTACCTGTGGGCACCGGCTGAGGTGACCACAAAGTACCGCTTGAGATAAAAAAAAAAAAAAAAAAAAAAAAAAAACAGAAACACACTGATACCCAAAATGTCACCGTGCTGCTCCTTTCGAGCACACCACTTTTCCCATTATGTCTTCATTTACTTGCCAAAAAAGACACATGATAAATCCCTCTTGCAAGCTGAAATAAAACAGTCTCCCCTTATTTTTATGGGTCGGTTTAGTAGGTATTTGGCAGGAGACATAACCTGCACTGGATTTTACTGTCAAGCAAACTGTAATTTGGATTGCACACGCATGTGAAAATAGACCAGACTATCGGCAGACCACCTCCCACCCCCTCTCCCCCCCCAAAAAAATGTAATCACGGCAAACTTCTGAACAAGCGCCGTCACCTTACGTAATTATAGAGGTTAGGGCTCAGACTGATCTTGATACAATAACGACCATAAAGGTGTCCAGCCAAATCCAACAGACAATAATATACTCAATATCCAAGGGAAAGAGCGTCTCTGGTCCCCACCCCTGCTCTTGCTCTAACAATGGCTGATTCCATGCCAGAACTGATACGAAGTGTTATGCCTCAGCTCTGTCACAGGTTTCTGCCAATCTAGGTATTACAACTGTCTCTGTTATTCTTGGAGGAGTGGCTCTCAGTTAACCTCAAATCAAGGGCTGTAATTTGTGGTTGATGGCACACTTTGAGATCTGTCTGATCCCAGCGCCTGAGGCATCGAGGCACGGGACTTGATTAGAGACAGTTACATGTGGGAACTACTGCACTAACCACAACTTGGAGCGAATGTCAGCCACATGCATGTCATGTGTCTTTGGGGAAGATATAAAGGGGATGATATCTGGAGGAGAAAACTGTACAAAGCATTTTAACTACAAAGGCAAGAGGTGCGTGCGCTTCACAGCGATCACAGTGTCATCTCGCACAAAAGGTTCATGACCACAAACAAATGTTCTCATTGTTCTGCATTTACACACATGAAGCCTTTATAAACCCACAGAAATCACTGTGGTGGGGGAAAAAATTGGATCATAAAATAAAAATAGAAGAAAAGTATGCTTTGTTTAATTGAAGGCACGATCACACAGAATTCAAGGTTTCAAGTGTGACATTTGGCAACAATAATTCTGACCTGAACTTAAAGTACTGATCATTAAATTATCTTTTCCAAGCTGACAAGCCAGCTCATACCAGAAGGTGTGAAAACTTCACGTGTGTTCACTTCAAAACTCATTTAACATTTAGTTTGTTTGTTTGTTTGTTTTTCAGTCAAAACTGATTCACTGAAAGTCTAATTAAATGTATTGCTGTTGGCAGTGAAACCTAACCAAAAGGTTTTCCTCAACTCCTGAAAAGTTGACTTTTTTGATTTAGAAGTTGCCATTAAATAACAGCTGTGCTATCCGTCTTTACTCAACTTCTTATATCTTAAAAAACATCTCATCTTGAAGGCAAAACTGCTTAATATTTGCACACACACATACACACAAAATCTCGATTTGAACTGCACAATCTGGGGTGACGGCCACTGCTGCTCATCCACTAAACCCCGCTCCAAACTACAGAGGAGCAAGAGGAGAAAAGAGGGAGGAAGAAAGAGAGAGAAACACAAGAAGAATGAAACACAGCCACACCTTTCATCGCGTCTGCACTTGAGGAATTAGATGAGCGACAAAAGCAGGACATTTCTTGAAGCCCCATTTTGCCTAAGTAGTAGTGCATATGTGCACTACTATTTACGTAGTAGCAGAGACAAGGAGTTGGCTATGGATTCATTAGTGTGTTTGGGGGCTCCCCCTCCCTCTTCAGTCTTCCCTCTCTCTGTCTCTCTCTCTCTCACTCACTCTCTCAAACGCCTCACTCTTACTTTTTCTTTCTTTCTTTCTTTCTTTGCTGTGTATAAGAGGTTTTTAAGCCCGGCCAGTGTTTGTAATTAGCTCCCAATGCTGGAATGGAACATGTTGAGGTGGGTGTTAATGGGCTGGCCAGGCCCTCATTCTCACAGCAGGCTGAGAGCAGAAACAGAAACCGGTCTTTGTTCCGTGGATAGGGAGAAGACAAAACGTGGGCATTAAAAGTGTGCAGAAGGACCTCTGGAAAATATTAACTGGCATTCATATTTTAAAAGAACACTTGGACTGCAACACAAGGCAGTTATAATGACTGTCACCTCTCTATATGTGCTCAGCTGGAAACTCTTTGGCAACTCGGTGTATACAATTTTAAGAGTCCTATTTACTTCTCCCAATTTATTGTCCCGTCTCAAATTGTTTCCATGCAAGCATTGTTTTATGATTCATGTTCGAGTGGTTCTGTTTTGATTTTTGGTTCTTGTAAGTTCTTGTAGGACATCTGAGTTCTTCGATAGGTCATATATTTCAGTATTACGTTACAGTATTATGATACATATTTATTAACTCTGATGAGATGACTGCATTTTCACTTTTTGGCAAGAGTGGACAAAAAATTCTGCTTTGAATGCCTGGTCTTCCAGGTCAGAGTTCAAACGCACTGGGAAAGCAGTGGGCGTTATTCTGAAACCTTTCATGATCCATCCTTCTCCCGCTTTTCTGGCGTCCTCACATTAAGCGGTGCGGCTGCTGGAGCAATCCATTACTGTGTCAAAGTTCTTGTTCTGCTTTGGCCTGGAAGCATAGTGAAACAGCTTGTTTTCATTTCAGTAGGGGAAAGGCAGGACTGTGTTTCAAGTCCCCTGCCCCTCCAGATGTGCCTTGATCAAGGGAAGTTGACTAAGCGCTTTGTGTTCTTTAAGACACTAATGTGATTATGTCACATATTTTCAGCTGATTCCCATTGCTATTAGTCTTGGTGTGGGGTCTGGGTTTGAATGGACTCTATCAGGATGGGAGTTACAGAGATTTTTCTTTCAGCAAAGTCTGATTCCTAGCCAACCAGAGAACACTGAGGATTTTGTGTGTGTGTGTGTGTGTGTGTTTGTGTGTGTGTCTGTGCATAGCTCCCTATCTGTAGTTACAGTGTAGTATGATAGTTAAGCTTTTCAAATCCAGTCCAAATCATATACTTGTGTTCTAGCATTTTGTGTTTGCTTTTGACAATACTGTGAAACTCACAAAACACTATTGACAAAAATATAGTCCTCAGATGCAGGCTGCTCTCCCCAAAATTTGTGAAATGAGCACAGTGTTAAACTTCAAATATGTGCTTTGTCAACAAAAAAGTGAGAAAATAACTTTTCCCACCATGAAAGGATTATGTTACGGACACAAAACTAGAAACAAGCTGTTGTTTGTGGTTGGGTTGCTGGATGGGTATAAGCACTTGCTCTCAGCTCTGGTGACCCAGAGAAGGTGCAGCAACCAGTGTCGGTCGCACGCCAACAGCTCACCACTGGACAGTCACCTCTCAAATATAAATGGATGCTGATTTTCTGTGATTGAAAAAATATAGTTAAATTACTCATCAAAGCAAAGACCTGTCATCATCAAAGACGTTTCTCCACATTGGCCAGTTCACAGAGTTTCTCTCATAGCACATTTTAAAGTGATGTTAAGCAATATTATGTACATTTTTTACAACATACAGTAAAATTATTCCTTACAATGTGAGAGTCGTCACTGTAGGTTTTTTTTTTTTTCCCCATACAATTTATAGACAGCCTGTTGTTATTGCCTAGTTTGAGACTGCTAAATTTCTGTATTGGCCCAACGGTGAGCTTCTCCTCTGCCCTCCACTTCACTCCCTTGCCGCTGTCAGCAAGTTTCAGCTTCTATGAAACCGCACATTCTCCAGATAAACCCATCCAAATTTCAGATCATTCGCCCAAGTGCCTCATGAATCAGTAATGCGGTGACAAAAAAAAGTTTATTGAAAGCTTATCTCGTAGCTGAAAGCCTACAATTTCTCCAAATTTTTAATTGAAGCTCAGAGATAAAGTAATACTCCAACAGGAGCTTTGTGAGAGTAAATAAAAAAAAAAAATAAAAAAAAAAAAACTCATTTGCAGCAAAAAATACAAAAAGTGGTGTTAGCACTTTCAGAGATGACACGGCTCACTCACGCATGCACCGCTTTTCTTCATCTTTTGGCTCTTTATACTTAGGCTACGTCTCTATTTCTAGGTATGCCAGCAATGGCAAAAGCGATCTTTGTGGAGGAAATAATGGACAATATTTTGGGATCTTTTTCCTTAAAAACACAGCAAAAGAGAGTCCATGGTGCTCTGGCAATGGAAAAATGTGTTTGCTCTTTTACCAACTGGAAGGACTCTGGCGCCATCAAAAATTTCAATAGCAGTCTTTGAAGAGTGTGTCCAGCCTTGGAGATACTGCCAAAAGGTATTGTGTAACCTGACTCCATGATCCAGATGAATAAAATAACTGTTTCCAGAGAAAGTCCCGGATTCCAACTTTTAACACTAAACCTAATTGTGTAAACTGTTAGCTAACTGTGTCATATGATAAACAGGTGAAAATGCCATGTCCAATTCATGTTAGCCATATAATCCAATTTGTGCTATCATCACGAAATCCAGTTTGTGGTGGAGGATCAAAATCCAAACACTTTTCATGTCCGCAACATATAATTGGCGTGTCAGAGTTTGTGCTCATGCTGCATGTGTCTTTGTGTTGTTTAAATGGCTTTATGTTGGAGTTATTGGTGCCCAACACATATAACTATCACATGACAGTACTTTTTCCCTTCTTGCGTAGATATCCTGGAACAGATGTGAACTAAGATACACCAGATGACAATAAGTTATTATACATCATGTTTTGTGAACAAAATGGTTTGTGAAAATAGCACTGGCTTCAACTAAATTCATGTAGGTGGGTATGATGAAGTTATTGAATGTTTGCATGGTCACTGGTCTTGCCAATGCATGCATGGCAGCATTGACAGGTTTTGCCTCCTTTTAGCACTCCCTTTGAGAGTGCCAAGGGAAAAAAACTGTTGAGTTTTTTTTAATGCAGAGTTGGGGAACCTTCAGGCTCCACAACGTATTCAGCCTGCAAGAACGTTTGACCCTGCAATTCACAAATACATATAAAAAACAGGTCAAACATGCTCTAGACAGCAATTACTTTTTCTGTGATGAAAGAAAATAACATAAACTCATAGACTAATACATCCTTCCCGGTGGTCCTGTCCAGCTGCATGCCTGTGATGGAGAAAATACACTAGACGCCGAAAGTGGCGCTTCAGATCGCAAGGCATTCGCAGTGCGTCCTGTCTGAACAGGCCAGTTGGTTGACATGGGAGCCAAAAAGAAGTGGGTGGCACTTTGCGGTGCATCACGGTGCTCCCGTGTCCTGCCTCAACCTGGCTTCAGCGTCAAGGTCAGGGTAATCATTGCTCACATGCGTCATGATGACTGTCAAGGAAAGAAACCTAGATGCAGAATGTTGTGCTTTCCAAGAGAAATGGACAAACGATTATTATTTTTTGAAGAAAAAGGCAAGCCAGCGTGCCTAGTTTGTGGGGACACACTTGAAAAAGGCCAATCTGGATGAGTTGCAAGGACAAATGTGTGTGGATAAAGTTAATGCTCCTCAACGGAGTTTGGGTGCCCAACAAACAGTTTTCACAAGACCGCATTCTGACAGAGACAATGTTATTGCAGGCAAGTGGGTTTTGTGGTGAGTGAGCTAATAGCAAAGAAGCTGAAACCTCATTCAGAAAATGAAATTTGTGAAGGACTGCCTTGTTGCTGTTGTGGAGTTGGGCAAAGTAAAATTGCTCTGAAGTGCTAGTTGTCTCAAAAAGCCATCACAGAGCAAATTAGTGATATGGCACAAGATATTAAAAAAAAAAAAAACACTGAAGGACACAGCAAATTTTTAGTTTTGCTCTCTAGCCTGCAATGAAACAACATCCTGAGGATTTTTCCCATTCTGAGGAGACAGGACTGAAGTTTGCATCTCTGTTTGGGACATCCTACTGTGGGGAACATTTTTTTTTTTTTTTTTTTTTTTTTTTAACTGACCACTCCAGGCTGACTGACCCAAACCTGGACAACCAGCTGCAAACAGCATCATCATAGCATCATCATCAGTACCATCTGACACTGGACGCCTCGCTAAAGAGAAGCAGTTACAGCCATCGCATTAAGGTTAGGGTGAGGTTTGAACAATAAAAAGCATGTTAATTTAACAATTAAACGCTCTTATTATTTATACTTAAACCTTCATAAAACTATTGAGATAAATTTTAATTCAGTCATTTTGAATGTGCTAAAGACTGAAATGGCCCTTGATGGGAAAAAGGTTCCCCACTTCTGTTCTGATCCCATGGTCCCCAGATTATTTTAAAGGTCCCACATGCAGTTATGATGTGAAAGGATGCCTCTTTATTTCTCTTGTTTTATTGTCTAAAGGTTCAAGGCTTAGAGAGGGTGAGACACATTCTCTGCGAGCATAATGCAAGGATTCATATTTGGGTAAGCCCAGTCTATTTTCATAGACCATAACCTTACGTGACCCAAACATGTATACCTCTTGTACAGCAAGAAAGCAGCACTGAAAGTGACTATGGCAGATTGTGTCAGTCAAACACTCAAGGATTTTACAGGACCAGGGGTTATAGTCATACAGGTAATGAATTCTACTATGGAGTATGTGTGTATGCGCACCCATGCATATGTGTGTGTGTTTAATTAATTGTGAAGTTTCTTTCTTTCTGCAGGGGAGTTACTGTAAGTTTCTCAAGGGTTGACAAAACATATTTGCAAGAGTAAATGGGAAAAAAAAAAAAAAAAAACATTTCAGGTTAACATCCCCATCTGAAAAGATAGTGAAGATTCTCTTCATTCTTAACCCTAGACCTATCCTTGAATGTTTTTTGTTTTGTTTTTTCCACTCACCCCTTTCCTTTACAAGAACTGGAAAATGTGAAATAAAAGAGAGGGTGAAAATATGTCCCTCATGAACAGTGTATATTTCTCAGACTAAAGTCTTGTATATTGTGTCAAGAATCTTGACACAATATACATGACTAACTTTAGAGCTGTAACATTTTATGTTTTTTGTTTGGGATATTTATTCACTTGTGGGTGAGCTTTCACTCTTCCTTGAAAAAAAAAATCACACCAACCGGAACACTTTTCATAAGGTGACATAAACACAACAATATCAGTGGATGAAATGACAAGTAAGACTGTGATTGTGTCTGTTATAATGAATGGCAGTCTGATGATACACCTTATATTCATAATCCTTTCATTAATCAATTATCAACATTTAATATCCACTGTGCTGCAGACACAGAACAACTGAGATGTAAAACCTTGCCATTTAGAAGCCACAGACACACACAAAGCAGGATTTTCAAAAACGTATTTAGTTAGATAGTATGGTGTTAGTCTTAATAGTAAATTCTAAAAATGTCCCTATATTTGCCTTTCATTTTTGCTTAAATGTGACCAACAGGAATGATTAAGTGAATGAAAATACCCACATTTTGACATTTTGTTATTCACTTTGTATTGTATTGTGAGATCTCCTCCACATGCCTTCAATAATAAAAGTATGTACTTTTAAAAAAATAAGAATTGCTCACATAAAGTTTGCTCAATTTGCCTCACCACGCTGCCTGATCCTTCAGCTATCCATGGCAGAAATGTCTTGAATTTTCTCAAATTTCTTAAGTTTAGTACAAGGGTTGAAAATGGGTATCTTCACTGAAATATCTTATTAACAAACAAAATAAAACAACATAATTGTCTTTCAGGGTGCCACACTGTACAAGGTGCCCCCTCCAGTAGCCCACTGAGTACGCCAGCTGTGGAAAACACTACAAGATGTTTCAATTTGCCGCTAAAACCATTGCCAAGCATTGATGTCACACATTCTCACAGGACTAGTCCTCAGTCTGACTTAGTGTACATCGAGGAAGCTGAAGTGCTACTCAGAGATAGTAGCATTTAGCCTTAGCCATACTTTTAGCCCAGTTCCTGAAATGCTTGATGACTACGGGCTCAGACGTATTTTAATCCAATGGCCATGCAGCGCCAAAACAAATAGTCACTTTTGTATTTATCTCCATTGCAGACACACAGCAGTGCTCTTAACAGGCTAAAAATGTTATTGTATATCTGTCTTGTAATTGCTCCACAAAGCTAAAGTGTTCAGTAATTCTGCTAAAGGAGGATTAGCCTGCTCCTGGAATCATTTTAATTTACGACTCAGTAAGTGTAATTGTTCAGCAAAATTTTGTTGAATTAAATAAAAGTTTATATCAAGGGACACACACTACAGTGGGATTTCAAAAGTTTGCATTGCCACAAACTGGATAATCCCACTGTCAACAGTTTGTTAAATGCAAGAGCCACTTTCTGGGTTCATCACTGTTTGGAGCAGATTAGTGGAGGGTAGTGGATCTCATATGGCCTGGTCAGAGGCCATCATTGAAGGGCTTAAGGGATTAATGTTGTCTCGCGCACTCTCTCCGTCTCCAATATTCAATCAAACTGTCCCGGCTCTGAGAGCACATACAGGACAGTGTGTATAAACACGTCTTATCACTGTAGTTTAACAATGCACATCTATTTGCTGAACTCAGTGCAAGTACGTTATGTACTCGTGCCAGATGGTTTACGTAAAGATTCCCATGACTCTGGCACTCCTGTTTAACACTCACCCTTACCAGTATTACAGCACAGTTGTTGCAGGGCAACTGAGTCATGATGTACTAGTGTCCATAGACTTGAGGAGGGGGCGGGGTCAAAGGCTAAATCCCCGCTTAAAGACACCGTAGTGAGCCTTTTCTATCAACAGACAGGCCATTTCAGTATATGTTGGATAAGATGTAATTTTCCATCTGCTTTATAGCTATTTCTGATCCCTGGGTTCTTGTCAGCAAACTCCTCAGGACAGATATCATCAGTAATATAAGGAGGACTCTGGCAATACTTAGAGCCTTAAAAGGCCCTTCACTTCCCTCACTCATATAGATGGCTTAAGGAGTGTGAGAGCACAGGTCACAAGTAAACGTTTCACAAACACTATCAAATAGCGCAGATTTAAGTGGCTTAGGACAGCTTCCTCAGAATTGTGTGTTGTGCTGTGTGTGTGTGTGTGTGTGTGTGTGTGTGTGTGTGTGAGTGTGTGTGTGAGTGAGTGTGCGTGTGCTTGTGGTCGTTAGTTGGAGGGCTGGTTGAATTCTCACTGTTCTGTACACTTTTGTAATACATACATACAATCTGCAGACTGCATTTATATTTTTACAAAAAAATAACAAGTCAGTAAAGTCTGTTTTGCTGACTTGGCATATATGGGTAGTTAATGAGGTAATAGAGGACCCCAAAATAGGGCCAAGCATTTTTTTTTTTTTTTTTTTCAGATCACATGTTCAGAACATAACTACAGTCTGGTCATAAATGATAGCCAGCACAAACGCTCATTAGAAGGAAATTTTAAGGAAATACTAGTTCACTGTTGTAAAATGGTATTCCTTTTTTCTGCCTCATTATGGGCAAACAGAATCTTGGCATGTGTAATGAGTTATGAATGCACTCTTGAGAGGAATACAAAACAGCATGAGTCTTAATCTGGCCGGGAGTGCTGCAGTTATAATATAAAACATTAACTTGGCTCCACTGCCTCATCCCAACACATGTTACTGTGGTCGCCTAATGGCAAATTTAAGTTAAGATAATTTTCAGACAAGTTGATAACATATGCTTATATCCCTTGTAATTTCGAGGTCTGTATAGTGAGAAACAGGTGATTTCATTTTCATTGGAGATGGTGCCTCTTTTGTGTGTGTTTCAGTCTTCCTGCACAATACACCTTAACTTTTTTGGCCTATTAAGTAAAGACATCTTCCTCCCAAATTTGCACTTTTTTGACAAGCACCCATATAATTTGTAGTGGTGACTTTTCAGTTTCTTCCATCCTTTTTGTTAAACCAAGCTGTTTT
Organism: Myripristis murdjan; assembly: GCF_902150065.1. Taxonomy (NCBI): domain Eukaryota; kingdom Metazoa; phylum Chordata; class Actinopteri; order Holocentriformes; family Holocentridae; genus Myripristis; species Myripristis murdjan. The sequence continues at coordinate 20,541,455 of NC_043985.1, forward strand.
TTTGTTGATAGGTTGCATTACTTTTGCTTGCACTCACATCCTAGTCCTTCCATCCCTCATTTACCAGTTTTGGACTACTGTTTTATCCTCCACTCCCACTATATTACCACAGAGATATGCCTTTCTGACCTAACCGCCAACCACACTGCTTTAAAAAATCCAGCTGTTTCCCTTTGCCATTTTAACTCCCGCCTTTACTCCATTCATGAATACCTATTCTCAAAACTTCATAGCTTGGAGAAAATTGTTTGTGCTTGTGGGTGGATAACAGTTAAGGCAATGAATTGTTTTCAGTGAGTCACTCAATGCACAGGGCCCATATCCAGCTGTGTTACCTCAAGCATGATACACTTCACTTGTTAAACACAGTCATTAGTTAGTCAACACTTCTTGGGCTGCCTGGCAAGGAATTAGTGATGACAGTCTCTCCTTCATGCTCCCTCCCACACACCCAGAGCCTCCCAACATGAGTATTCTCTCCCCGCTCTGTTCATGGGAAAGTCCCAGCGCTGGTAAAGCTACAGCCGGGGTGTATGATTATGTAGAAACAGTTAAGTTTTGTCTCAATTTTCTATATTCATTCAACCGAGCTGGGAGACAGGAACCACTTTTCAAGCTAAAATAGCGTATCCAGTAAATACGCTAGCAGTATTTACTGTGCATGCAGGATTACAGAAGCACTTTGATATTTTTATGTCCATATAATACTGTTTTTAATTTTTTTTCCCTCATAGTGGCTGTTCTGTAGCAGTTTTCATGCACCATTGATCTCTTTAAAGCACTTGGCAATGGCAGGAAAAATCTGCGATCATGACTTAGATATGAATTCAAATGTATGTTTTCTCCTGACTTGTTCATTTATTGTCTTAGGTGTCGGTTCTGTGGACGTGAAAATCCGATGTGGAACACGATGATCCCAGAAGGTGAGTCTCCCTCCTGTGTGACATTGAGACAACCCAGGGCCTCCATAGATCAAACATAGCCTGCCTAAAATAAGCCTTGTCTAGGTGACCCTTTTCCCTGTTTATTTTAGCATGCAGAGCTGAGGAATGCTTGTTATCAAAATTACCCCCAATTTGCTCACGCTCATTATTTCATTCAAGCGCAATATGTGACAAAAGCTGAAACCCACCAGTAGTTTTTGTTTGACTTCTTTTTTAGGTGCTCAAGAGGAGAGCCAGTTGGCTATTTCAATTACTGCGGTGTCATTTAATCTGGCAAAGTGATACATATATTTACTATAGAAATATTGACTGCAAACAACAGGTCATGGGAATTCACACGTTACACACACATGCACACATACCTTTTATTTAAGGTCTTGTGTTACTCAAGCTCAGTCTGCACCAGTGTTCCTCCTTGGAGCTTCATTTCAGGAATGCAAATGCCTTGGGCCCAGACAATCAGTGATTTATCTCCTCATTTATCTTTGCACACATCTGCCCGTGCCCTTGTGTCTGCCTGTTGCTCATTCCTCCCTTCTTTCAGCCAGTGTGTCTCCCATGGGACCCGGGACTCCCCCACTTGCCCTTCGCTGCCCCTCACACACACACGTTCAAGCACATGCATGCATATACACAAATATATGCACATGCACAGAGAGAGTGAGAGTATACCCCTGTGCCCACTGGCGCAGTGCTAGATGCTATCCTCACCTTGCTACTGTCAGTGTTGCCGGGGCCCAATAATCCAGTCTGTTCACGACCACGCGCAGAGGTCTCTGCACTCAGAGCATCAACAATCTGCACGCTGTCCCTGTTGGATTCAGAATACTGTGGTGGTGCATTACTGGAAGCCGTAGAAAGTGACCTGATACCCACACTTGCTTTCTGTCAACAAAGATTACACTCAGAGGAGCGCAGTGGGAGTTCCGGGCAGACCAACCTGCTGCTTTGTGTCTCATGCGGACAAACAGAGTATGTGCAGGACGGGTTAGGGCTTTGTTTTTCTTGTCAGAAACAGGTATGAATAACAGCAGGGCCTGCCACAACACCCCCTGAGTGAAGTTTCATATCTTCACAGCATTGCCATAAAGTAAACACCAGTAGTGCAATTGCACTATGTTTCTTGACATGTCTTGCTGCTCATTCAGACGTTCCCTGTCCTCTTGTGCTATGCCCTACACCTTTCTCCTAAAGTGCCCCACATTCTGCCTTGATCTCTCATTTCCTCGTGCAGGCTTGTGTAGGGCCCTGCAGAGAAACCACCTCCTGGTGTGAGGTCAGGTGTTATTTATCACAGCCGTCTGGGCAGGGAGTTGACATTCGTACAAGCGTTCTGCTCTGCCATTGTAATTGACTCTCCTTGTCTTTTCGAGGACACCAGCAGATATAACTATGTCAGGACGCCTCTCAGCTATATATTACCCATCTCACTGAGGAAGACAACTGGTGAGTTATCATTCTGCATCAGCTAAACACAAGATGGGAGACACGGCTGGTCACTGGAAAATGGCAGGATTTCACAAAGCCAATACAAATCTCAGCTAGATTCGTTTCCTTTCTCCCTGTCAATTTTTCTTTCTTTCTTTCTTTCTTTCTTTCTTTCTTTCTTTCCCGCTACTTTGCAGAGCCTTTGCCCCAAATTCTCTAGTAATAATAACAGCAATCCCAGTGCTTGCGGATGAAGTATGTATAGCCTGTTTTCAAAAGAAATTGTTAACGATTTGGGGAAAATCAAATCTAAAGATCTAAGGCTTTATCATACTAGCCCACTGGAATAATTACCGTTCAAGAGTACAGCCACTTTGAGAGGAAAAAAAAAATCAGGCCAACTCCTCTGATAGGGTTGACATTTGTGGGGCAAAGGCGCCATGCACATTTTCAGAGGTCATCGGAAAGTAAACACTTATTAATGGTTACCTGCATGACAACCAGATAAACAGGTCATGGTAATGATTAAGCCAAGGTTGGCCAGGTTATAGGCCATGTGTGCACAAAGGCATGTTGGATGAAAGCAGTTCATGCTGGTGCTAAGGAGTGAATGTAATTGTTTTAGAACAGCGATCTTTGACCTGTGATGTGTGAATGCAGTGAGAAACCTCTGGGGCACTTTGGGAAATAGCAGAGGGACAAAGACATTTGCAACCACAGCTCTGAAATATACAGAGCTGAAAGGCAGTACGTTTTTAATTTTATAATGAGTTAGTTGGTAACTGTTCACAGTAAAATAAAAGAATAAGGGGGAAAAAGAGCTCAAGTTCACAAGGTCATTTCCAGCGCAGGGATTAAGTAAACTAAACAAAACTACACAAGCTGCAACTTATCAGACTGCTTGCATGCCAGGACTTTTTTATCTGGCTCTCTCATGTTTGTTAGTGTGACAGAGAGGGCTGACAGTCCTCAGCAGCGTCAAACATTGGAAAGACCTTCAGTATGCTAAGAATTTGTGTTTTTCTTTGCAAAGAAGGGTGAAAGATTTTTCTTTACTGTACAATTTATAGGTCAAATCTTAATCTAAGGAATAATTATATGTGTGAAATTCCAAAAGAGTGAGTCTTTTTTTACTATTATGTGCAATTAAGATCACATATTTGTTTTCACCAAGCTCCTGTCTTTGTTTGCTTTGAATCAATAATTGATTACCTAGCTGAATTATCACACTACTGAAAGAGATGTGTTGAAGGTAACTTCATAGCTGGTTATACATTGTCAGAGCCAGTTACAGTGAGCATAGTCTCACATAGTTACAGCATTAGCCCATGATGACCGTGCAAGAAACAACTGTCTCTTGCTTAATTTTAGCTGTTGTTAAGCATAATTTGTTCATTTTGTTTAAATGTGAGTATTTTTTTCTCATTGTTTTCTCACATTCCTCTGGTAATTGAGTTGTGAATGTGAACAATAGAAAGCTTATTTTTCCATGAATAGTTTCAACATGTGATCACTCATAACCACGATGGGGCTCCACACACACATGAATCCTGAATATTTTGCAGCTTTTGAAATACAGAAAGGCGATGGTTATTTGACCTTTGGACCTCTTGACATGTTTATTTATTAAATGCGTCAGTCACCCACATCAAAGTTTGACTACTTGAAATTTCTCCATACACAGGACTCAGAGCACAGCTGGGTTGTCTATGTTTTCTGCATGGAATTGTTTAATAAATGTCAAAAACAAATGTGAATGTGTGAATGTGAACTACATGATACATTTTTACATAATAATGTACTGTAAAAATATTATAATAATAGTAATAATGATAATGTGATAAGCTACAGTTGTTGAGATAGATAGATAAATAGATTTTTTTAATGTCGTTTCTTTCTTTCTTTTGTTCTTTTTTGCTAGCATGCTTATCTGAGCTAAGGTTTTTGCTCTATAGCACTTTTTTTTCAGATTTTGAAAGAGGCAACATTAATTCTTTAAGGAAATGGTAAAAACTTGGAGAGAAAAAAATAGAGAGTTTGTGCACTTTAAGTTTGAAACAATATTTTTTGGACAAATGAAAGCAAAAAAAAGCAAGTGGCACCAGCATGAATCACCGTGACAACCAATATTGATGGGGAACTATTATTAAACCCACTACTATTAAATGCTATGCAAGCCAAATGCCACAAAGAAGAAATATTGCTTTAAATACAGCAATAATGAGATAATTAATAAGACGTACATCTACATATAATGTTCTAGCTGTTTTGTTTTTTTTTTTTTTTAAATATGCACATTACCACTCTACAGCCACATGAATACCAACGGACCTGTGGCACATTATTTAGATGCTGTGTTGGTTGTCTCCTCTTGGTGCGCTGCAATCTCAGACTACATGGGGAGGTGTGCATCCTTTAGGGCGATGGATCACACCGTAATACCCTGCTGTCGGGTTTTACCGGGATATATAATGTGCAGACGTTTGCTTCCCTAGTGGGCTGAGTGCTCTCTTAGCCTGCTGGGGAGGCGCATAGCAAAGTCATGACAATGGTGGTGCCACACTCTGCTGAGCGACTGCATGTTGTAATTCATGGGAAGTGAACAGTATGAGGGATATACATGAATGAATGAACAAACAACTGAATGAGTGAGTGAGTGAGTGAGTGAGTGAATGAATGAAGAAAGGAAGGAAGGAAGGAAGGAAGGAAGGAAACAGGTCTGTTTTGCCCTGGATGATGAGGGAATTTACATCTGCTGTCATACTATGACGATGGGAAAGTTTCTTTTTTTCTCCTTTTTTTATTGGTTGCTTCCTTTATTGTTGCAACTGTTCCCCAGGACAGAGGACCATATCTATTTTTTCCTGTCCTTCTCAACTGCCAAGGCTGTCATCATGATTAATAAAGTTGGGAAAAAGCTTTTTTTTTTTTTTTTTTTTAACCCTACACACGACATTGTGCCAAATTGGTGGTGAAACATCGCACCAACATGTTGCCCTTTTTATGCCGGAATCCTTCAGCCAGGCAGTCCTTCAGTAAAGGGTATCCTCAGCAAAATTTGGATGTATGGAAAGCATGGAAAGCTGACATTACTTTAATGTCACTAAACTTTGAGTGGAAGTCTTAATTCTTTCATTCGCCAAATTTTTCACTTTCCAGCTTTTCACATTTGTTTGATGTGAGTAAATGCTGAATATGATAAACAAATCATGCTTTCGGCAGGTGATATGTTGTACATTGTGATATCTACACTGTGATCCAAGTTGAGATCAGTATCATAAAACATTGGCCAAAGCTAAAATAGGAGAGGTGAAATTAAACTGCCAAAACCCCGGCATAAATTGCATAAACGAGAGAATGCTCTGAGTCAGTATCACCTCAAGAAAAACTTCAACATTAAAAAGGGAGAAAAAAAAGAAAGGTCATCTGGTTTCCATTAAGAAGATAAAATGGTTCACTCGGAGCCTTTTACTAGCCGCTTTGTTACTGGGAGGCGTCCATGCTGCTCTCTCCATCATCATCCAGTTGACACAACATTAAAGGCTTCAAACAGCCGCGCAGGGTTCCTTAATCAAAAACTAATTGTAATAGATATTGAGGAGTGCTAACACTCTGACCGCTCAGCTGGTATCAGTGGTCCAAAGCCGGAGATACCATTAAACACAACAAAGGCATGATAGCGGAGACAGGGCAATGCAAGTGTGAAATACAACATGTGGCTGAAAAGGCACAGATACCCTGATACTATAAAGCATGGGTCCAACAGGCGCCTGTCAGGCTCAGTTATTTAGAAACAAAACAATGGATTTGGAAAAATCCTTAAAGTGGATATAGCATGGAGATTTTAAATAAGGAAAAGTGAAACATACTCTGGCATTACTCCTATCCTTAAAAAAATGTGCCATGTCAGACATGATAAAAGTTATGTTAGTATACATTTCAGTAATTTAATAAATACAGAGAAAGTGAGTTTTAGGGTAGGAGTTACTCAGCATTTGGTTTAGTTGTTATTTGCGTTTGGAGTTATTTTTGGGGTTGTGTCTGTGATGTGAGGCTGTGCATGCGTCACATTATTTAACTCTACAAATTAATTCTTTGTAATTTGATTAGTTATTATCATTAACAATAACTCATGTCCAATCAGTGGCATTTTTTTCTTCCTTATTAACCTTTCAGACACCTCTCCACTTAGCATATTGGAATTTGCGTCCAAAATCATGAACAAGGTGAACAGGGCTTCTTTGTCAGAATGATACATAGAGTAATTCCCATCCCCCTGGATGATTGAGTAAGGAATTAAGACTACATATACACTTATCTTCTTCACCGTGTCACTCCCGTTGACAAGGCTCATTCTTTTCCAGTAAGTAAGGCAGCCGTTTGATAAACCTGTCCTCAAATGAGTCCTAACCATCTCGGCCATGGAGGTCATCACGTTAATGGTGGACAGACTGTTGATAGGACTCAAGTTTTTAAAGATAGATAATGTGCTCTGTAATGGTATTCATTGCCATATCCTGTTTGAGTAAGTGTGATAATACCAACTAATGACACACATTCATGCTATAAATATTACACATACAAATGTGCACACCAGTATATACAATATACACACATATGCATGCACGCACACACACACACACACACACACACACACACACACACACACACACACACAGCGTACAATGGTGTGTAGACCATTTGCCAAGGAAAGCAGTTTTACTCTTGCTCTGTGTTAGATGTAAGAGGAAAGGATATTCAAAATCTATATTGTATGTCACTTTGGCTTGAGCAAAGTCAGTTTTCTCTGACCATAAATGTATGCCTATGCAATGTAATTGTGTGGAAAATGCATGCAGCCTCCACCTAGCATAACCACCCCTGCTGCACTCCCCTGTGGATAACAAATGGGCCTTTTCTCTGGGAATTGAGGCTAAACGATGGTTTCACTTAGAGAGCAAAGTGACTGTCCATCTTCATAACAGTGCTCTCCATCAAAGAGCAATGAATCCCATCCCGTCCCACTGGCTCTGATTAAACGCAGGCAATGGATATCCCCTTTGTGAAGGCCTGCAAAGCTGGCCCTCGTGTCAGCCTTGCACCTGCAACTATCAGCTTCTCCTTCTCTTGTAATAAAAAAGCCCTACACATCTGGTCAGGGGAGCAGCACACTCCTCCGGCAGGGCTATTCGGCCGAGTCTGTTTGAAAGTGACACACCTCCACTTGATTCAAATTACCTAAGGCATTTCTTATTGGTGGGGTCACATGGAAAACCCACAGGTCACAAAGTTCACTGGCTGAGGGACTTTCACCCTTGGCTGTGCTTTGAACCTTTCCTCTGGTCTTTTCCCCCAATTGTTGTATGATCATGTTGTATATCATGTTAAAGCAGTGCCCTCCCTCATTTTCACAAGGCCATGGAGATAATGCTGTTTGTAATTGTCACCAGTGTGCATGGATGAGTCAGTGGAAGATATTCTATCAGGCACAAAGATATGTGTTGTTCTTTCTAGTTAATGTATCTACTGTATGCGATGCATCCAAATGACACATCAGTTTGATGCTATGCGGTGTTCTTTGCTATTATCCAATTGAAATGGTCAAATGGCTCTGATGAATAACCTGAACTTCATCTGAATCAAATCCTTATGTGGAGAAAATGGCCTCAAGATGGTGCTGTCATTAATTTGCATTTACTTGCATCTCGTAGCCAAACCATACCCACTGAAAACCTTGCGGGAGCGTTTAACCACATAGGGAGTCATCTGGTTGAATATGGGTATTAATGTGATAATATATACAAAACAAATTTCTGATAAAAATAGACCCTCCAAATTTTAGATTTTGATGTTAAAATCTACTTTTTAAGTCTCTCAAGTGGAAGACTCCATGTCAAGTCCACCGTTTGCCCTACTGAGCAGGCATCTCTGTTCTCCATGTGACACGTGCCAGCGCTGCCTCACATACTCAAGGAGGAAGCCATCACATCAGATTCCGTCTTTGGCCAGACGCTTTTTGCTACATGGTATGTGGTCACGACTCCCTCCAAGGTTTTCAAAGGGTTGCATTCAGACTCAAGATCCAAGTAAATTCAAATAAATGACAGCAATTTCTTGAGGCACATTTAGGCCCATCTTCATGTAGAGGAAACATAAAGTAGCTCAGGAAATAGAAAAAAAATATATATTTGAAGCTTTAGGTGAAGGAGATATTGGCATCTGATTAGTCCTACTTTTGCCTTACACTGGATAAAAAGTTAACACTTGTGCATAGAGTGCGTCACACTAATAGCACACACTATACATGATGACCATAGCTGGTTTTGATGAACAATGTCAAGAGCATTAAACTAAAAAAAAAAAAAAAAAAAAAAAAAACTGCTGCTGTTACTAATACTTGAGCAAACAGAAGACAGATGGGCCTATATTCTGTATTTGCTCTGTAAAAGGCCTTTCATATCACATGGATATGACAATGAATACATTAGCTGAGCAGGTAGAGACACTGAATTAAAAACAAACTGGTTGAATCCAGAGCAAAGTGCTTGTGTGTCTCGCTCAGTGAGGTATCAGAATGCACACAGAGGAATTCTATTGTTCATACATTAGCTAATGTCATTATCTTGTCTGTGAAGTCAAAGGAGATAATCTCATGTTATAGGATTTGCAGCCACCTAGACTGATCTCATAGGGTAAACTGTTGGCACGGTGACAAAAGAACAGGCTGAACATCCAAGTTGTGCAAGTAGTATCAGTGTACAGCATTGTTACCCACTGGAGGCAGCGACGAGAAGGAAAACTGTCGAAGTAGTTGGAACAGAACAGATGTGGATGTGGTCACTGCAATTCACTTGGTGAATACGATTTGATGCTTTAACATCCTGTCCATTGAGACTCGTTTGAAATTTACTTGTAAAGTTGAATACTATGATTCATAACGCTGTCATATCACACCTACACCCTGAATGGTGCAGCTGTGCTCGAGCTTGGTAAAGATAATGACTTGAAGGGATTCCGTGTCATTTTCAGTCGTAGTCTTATTTTCTTTCACCACGCACAATGTGGCTAAATGTTCCTGCTTTGGCATTTCAAATGACCCCCCCCAAAAAGTTAAATTTCTTATCATACCAAACTAAAACGAATGGGCACCACTGAGCTGTATGATAGCACAACTTCAGCGGCTGTAAAGGCAAATTCTATCGGTGCTAATAAGCCATTTTTACTCTAGCAGAAGGATAAATGTGTACACTTTTTTCTCTTAATGTGACAAGCAGATGATAAATGAAAATGATCTTATATCTTAGTGAACAGCATGCCATAAATCAATCACTATTTAATTCTCTGCTTTTGGACCAGTCTTGTTGATGTTATGCTTTGACATTCTGGTGGATTTGGAGTGAGTGGGCAGTGCAGGCCAGAAAGTCAGTTCGAAAGAAACAAAAACACAACATGTTGTGAAGTAATCACCTAGTCACTAGAAATGATTCACCTATTAGTTTGAATAAATGTTCTCTCAATGAAACTTTTGTGTTAAGGAACAGTAAAAAAGATTGCTGTCTAATATAATTGAGATGCAAGTAAAAATGTGATAATCTGATCTGATGATCTGTTTTATTGCTTTTGCCTATACAGTCCATACGGTTAAAGCTATTTCAAGCCAACCTTGAGCAAGTGTCACCGACAGACAAGCCCACCCACAGAAATGGACGGGCCCCAGAAAAGGACCCTCACCAAATCTGATTTGCTCATACAACACCTGGAGGTCCAAGACGGCTGGAGGCTGGAGGGGAGGTAGCTGGTTGGTGGTCATTGGGAGTTTAAGGTTAGGGTCATGGCTTGGTGTCAAGGATGGTTGCAGGCTGGAGGGTAGGTGGCTGGCCGACTGGTGGTCAATGGGGGAGTTAGGTGATTGGCCTGCAGATCATGACGTACTAGCACTATGGTCCTGGATGTACCGGGGCGGGACGTCCAGCCAGTGAACCAGGGGAACTTGGTTTGTCATGTGATTTCTGCCCAATTAGCCTCCCATAGTGGCTTTGAGTTCATATAAGAAGACCAACATGCTTCTATATTATTGTAATAGAGGTATGTGTCCCTTGATCATAGTTTAAATCACAATTCTCACTTGTTTCACAATGTTTGGGATTTGTTCACTCAACATGGGCTGGCATTATACAACTGAGCCAGCTAAATAATTTTTTCACATCGTTAATTACTTTGCAGCCGATTGTGGGACATACAGGAAGGAAGCTAGCATAACAAAATCCCAAAACAAAACTTGAGAATTGTGCATAGAGGTTAGAGAGGAAGTGTAATACTCTGTTTGGAATGTGTCAGGATTCCTCCCCTCTTAATCTCATCTTCAGATACTGTGGGAAAGCAATGTCACAATAGTTGGAGATACTTCCTCAAACCAGCCTTAAGATGTGTATCTTTTTTGGCAACCTTCGATGGGATCAGCTATTAAGTTGATCTTTCCCTAGAGCTTCTTTTGAATTCATTAGTCCCATAATGCCCATTTGCCATATTTGTTAACATGCTGGGTCACCTGTCTCACAGCTGTCTGTGTTGACTAGATCTGCCTTTTCATCGTTGAGAGCTACCTGCCATAATGACCCTGTAATAAAGTGTCATTATCTATCCACCCAGTCTAGTGTACCATGCACAAAGCCACTGGAGGAATCCAGGCCCTGTCTAATTCATTTCTGCTGGGTATAAATGTCAGCGTCCTTTTGTGAGGATTACAGACATTCCCACATCAGGGCTGGACTGATTGTTCTATATGGGATGGTGGGAGTAGAATAGAGCATTTGATTTCAGATAATGTAGAACGAGACAAATGCCACTGGACCGGCTGAGGCTTTTTGTCTAAGCCTGGCTGTGGCTACAGACTTGAATCTGAGACTATGACTATGTCAGGGAGCGCTTGAAGAGATGAAAATGACACAGTAGTGTGGATTACACAGACCGTTATTACAATTTGTCAGGTTTTATGATGTCTATAACAGCTGGAATTTATCTCTTTAACCTTTTATATTCCACCTCATTGTGCTATCCAAAGCCATCTGAGAACCTAATTTGTTACCTTGTTCGTCATTCATTGGGTTGGGTTCTATTAAAAGCTTAAATCAATGTGGAGTGGCACAACTGCTAAGACCGGGTGATAATATTTTAAGAATCAAGATTTTACCAAAAGTCCTAATGGAAATCATCATTGCTATTGCTGAGCAGGACAGTGCAAAGAGTTTTCAAACTGCAGCCCATATGCTAGTATCAAATTTAAAATGCACAAAGCCTTTAAATTGACAATAAAATGTGCAATATATTGTTTGTAATGATGATTTCTTTGCTGAACATGTTTAATATCTTGTCCAGTAATTGGTATATTGATTGCTAATGTCATCATGATTTAGTAAAGAAGCAGTCATGTGGCAGCTTCAACAATTCAAGGGCCCCATTGTCCATTCATCAGCACCCCTGATTGGGCCCATGTCATGGTTAGCTGCAGGCCCAGCAGATAAAGATCAGTGGATGATTGGGCACACACATTCTTAACATGGCTGACCCGTGACATCTCAGAGGCAGGCAGGGAGCCTGTCATTATGTGTACAATGCATCGCTTTCTTCCCTCTTATCTTCACTGATGACATTGAGAGTTTTTGCATTAACTCATTAACGAAAAGACTCATCATTAAAGACATCAAGGGGACGCAGGCGTGGTGCAGGCGGTGGTGACACTACGTTGCCACCGCATGCAGGAATGTGTCCGAGGCCCCGCAGCGGCACACTGACAGAGACCATCACAGTGTTGTGTTGAAAATGTAGAGCTGTCCAGACAAGTCTTCTTTATTTTCAAAATGCACTGTGTGGCGGTTTTACAGTGGTTGTCCACATAAAAAAAGATGGTTTATCTGACTTCTTGTAAGTACTCGAGTCCATGTTTTCCCCAATATTTTCTTGTTGTTGTTTTTTTTTTTTTTTTTAAATTCAAAGTAGCATTCAAAAATAAGCAAATGGGAAACCTCTCCTCATTTAATCAGCCTTCTAATCATAATGTGCCAGGAAGAGGCCTTGATAACATTGCATCTATAAATTATAGGCTATCTTGTTTCACTCTACCATGTATGCCCTGTCTGATCATTGTACCTGTATGTGTGTGTGTGTGTGTGTGTGTGTGTGTGCACGCGCGCGTGTGTGCATGCATGTGCGTGTGAGTGGGTGGGCACACACGCAGACATGTGCATACGGAGTGCTTATGTGTTGCACATGTGTTAATGCTGTCATTTCCACAGATCAGTCACAGCAGCCTTTTCTCTGTATTGTTTATGGTTATGTCACCACAATTACAAGAGGAGGAGGGGAGAAGGAAAAAAGTGTCTGTGAAAGATTGATAGCTTTGGTCTTTAGTTCAATTGTAAATTAGAATGCAAGTCCCTCTGGGATACAAGGGCTCTATTTATGATTAAGAAAGAGGCATCATAATAGAGTGATGGTAGAAAAGTTTGCTCCCTCTCACCAACAGGCAATTAGCTTGATGAAATGTGCTTTAGTTTTTTTTCTTTTTTTCTTTTTTTTTTTTATTAGCAGCCTGGTTGTATGAACCAATATTATTATGAGCAGCATTGTAGTTTATGATTTTATTTTCACCTTGCCTTAAAAACAGTACGGTGTTAAAATAAACCGAAGCTGTTTCCTGCATTACGGCATTGACACTAAGTCCTTTATCAATACAGCAGAATTTGAAGACAAACACAGGTGCTGATATTATGTAATGAAGATGGTGGTGGCAAGTAGGATACACATATTTTGTAGAGTGATTTATCTTTTATTTTACACCACGGCTTCATAGTAATCTGCTGGGAGGAATGACACTGGTTATACATACATATTCACACCTGATTTTTCATGAACAAAAAGTTATTCATCTGTGTATTGAGTTAGATGATTGTGACATATACTGATGAAAACACTGCTGGTTTAATTTTTGCTCTCTGTGCTCATAGCCAGCTCTCATAAGCAACACACACTCTCCTTGCAATTTGAGTCACAAGTGTACACAGTGTTGTCATCTCTCTTCAAACTATGCCTGTAGACGATCTAATCCTTGCATTATGGCCACACAGTCAACCAAATTTGATACAACCTTACTGTTCAGAGCTGTGCCCCTGTATTCCCTGGAATATATCTGTCACACCCTTTTCAACAGGCTAAGCTCTGCTTATGTTTCATTCATGAGGGAAAATCTAGATCAAAAAAGGAGCCAAGTGGCAGTATTAGTTAACACTTTGGGTCAGTCTTGCAAGCTTCAGAAAAAAGCTAACCTCCACAGAAATAAGTCACATAACCTACATGGTTATTACTTAAACTATGAGGTAGTGACTTTTCCTCTGTACATTTATAAGATTACTGATTATTAAATCAATAGAATGGAGGGTTATTTTCACTTGATACCCACATCACATAATAAGTTGTATTATGTTTCATTTCATATCATTTCTTGCTCTGTTGTAATTGAGCACATAAGTAGTTCATTTATTTATTTCTGAAGTTTGTAGGTAAATGAATTAATAAATAATACAGATGAAAAATTGGGTTCAATTACAGCTGTCAATAGCCATTCCTCAGAGGTGCAAATGTCAAACTATGTAAATTGATGTGAATGGGAGGTGCAAAAATTCAGCCCTTGGTCTAAAAGTGGATTATCCCAACAATGAACATGCATATCAGCGGCTACTATCTAAATATGAGAAAACAAAACATTCATTTTTATGTGATTTCACCACGCAAAACTGCGATGTGCTTGTTATACTTTTTGAGCTGCAGTCCTAGTCTTGACCGACCAGTCCTGAACGCGGGGGGAAACCCATTCCTTTTGCTGGGGATAACACAACACACCCACCTCCTAGCCTAATTACTCCTGACTCACACTGCGTGTACAAAATATTAGGGGCATACACTCTTTGCATGAACCACGCCAATGAGGTTAACCCATGTGAAAGCTATTATCCCTTATTGATTTTTTTCTGCAATCTGTTAAATCTATACTAGTCACAAAGGGGGAGATGTGATGAAGAGAGGCAGACAAGTTATACAAGGATTTCAGCCTTGAGATTATTATGGTCTGGATTGTGCAACTCAATATCAGGAGGATGTCCCTAGTATTTTGTACATTCAATGTATATTTGATGGTGAGGTCACAGTACACACACACACCTTCTGCTCATGGTTTACCTACCAGCTCAGCTACTATTACACCCCTGCCCTAAGCCTTACCTTGCTCCTCTCCTAACTGTAAGGTAGGTAATTAGCTGTTCAATTGACATTAAATGAACGTTGCTCTTGTTGGCTGCAAGCGACATTTTTTGTTTTGTTTTGTTTTGTATAATGAAATTTTCTTTTGCATGCCAGATGAGACAAGATCACAGCACAAGACACGTGTGGCCACCTTCTCTTTGATGCTTCTGCCCGAGGGCACGCACTTCTGTGCCAGCTGTTGTCTGGGAAATCACTCCATATTCTAAGATTTGTTTTTAGTAAAAAGACAGCAGTGATCAGCCAATAGCTCATGCCTCGCTACAGTTTACATTTTACTAATAAGTAATTTTCTTGGTCTTTTATTGCATTTAAGCAGTCCAATCTCACTATGCCAGATGTTATGGCTGCCCTGACGGCTCACACTGGAGTGCTCCACAGCCACCATTGTTGTTTACAGCTCTGCTACACCTGTCGATTGCCTCACCAACAGATGCACCCCTGAAGAACGCTCACCAAAGCTGATTTGACCACAAGGGTTTTCTGTGGATCCACCTTATTTTGAATCCCCTCAAATATGAATATCCTGTCTTGTAAGTTTGCCTAAGCAGTTACTGTAACCATACATTATATGACAAAACATTCAAAAGACCTTCAAAAGCCCGGGTTCAATGAGATTATATTGTGTGGGCAAATTGCACAATTTATTGCTTCTCTATCCCCACAAAAAGTGCATTGCCATCTCACTGTAAAAGATGGCCACATGCACCAAATAAGAGTTTGTAGGAAAACATGGACTGAGCTGCCTATGGGAAATATTCACTGATGTATCAATGCTGCCTGTTGACAAGAAGAAAACATACAGAACAACAGGCATCCTGTATAACGATATGAAAAAAAAAATCATCTTTTTCTTCTGTGTGTGTGAATTTCTTTTTCATTTTGCACCTGCAAGAATCTTGGTAACAATCATGGTAACAATTATGTAAACTCAGTCCTCTCTGATGACACAAGGTATACTAATCAGGATTAAAATCATTACAAATCCAGCCATGCTACTAAAGCAGCAACATGAAGACTGATAACGTGATTGCAGTTCTTCATTAGGAAAAAATCCAATAATTTGGCATACCCCTTGTAGTGACAAGTCTCCATCTTAGTAGAAAATGTTGTAAAGTTATGTCTTACTCAGCCTTTTCGTATAATTTATAAGAAAAAAAAAAAAAAAAAACATCTCTTGCATGATTGCTTATGTAAAGGAGGGTGCTGACAAGCGAACATCATCGGTCGCTTTATTTGGTTGTAAAAGTATCCTCCCCGTACGGAAAATCTTGCCAGCTACCTTACTGCTGCTCAACCAGTGAGCAGGCTTGGCTCCGCTTGTGTTTCAGCGTCGTATGCCTTAACATACTCCAGTGGGTTTTGTGAACATGGGTAACCGTCTTCCTTATTGATGGAAACCAGAGGCCGTGACTCTAATGTATGATGTCATTGGGGTGTTCAGCGTAGAGCAGCTTCAGAGATGGTGAATTAGAGACAGACTTTGTGGACTCGTAAAATGTTTGCCTGCATGCTCACATTCAAAATCAGCTTCTGCTCCAGTGTTTTGTTTTATTTCATTTTCAGCCGTAACCAGAAAATGTACACTTATCTGCAGAGAATCAACCTGGAACTGTCGGTACAGGATACTTGTTCCCAATTTGTTCTTTGTTGAGCTCTGAATTGATATGACACCATGAACAATGGTGTGCAGACTCTTCAGCAATGGAGGGAAAAAAAGTAGTGCAGCAATACAGGCAGAATTGTCCTAAAGAAACCATGTGAATAAAACATGAATTCTGAAATTCAGTGGTACCTTCCTCTAACAGGAAATATTCTGTAGTTTTATGAATGTTGGATTTTCGTTATTGGATTTTATAGCCATTCTGTAAATGAAAATCCAGTTGTCCTTCATGTCTTTTGTTAAATGCAAACAGAAGAGCAGCCCTTACTTGTGAGTGATAGTGGTTTCTGCCATGGACATTTAATACATTTGCAGTGCAATGTGAAAGTACAAGTATTCTAAGCATATAGGCAGAAAACAAAAAGCAAGGCTGTCAGATTTTTGTCAGTGTAAAATAAACTATTCATGTTGGCATAGTTCAGGATTTTTTAGGTAAAGCAATCCCCCTGTTCCCTCGCTCGCTATATTACCAGAACATGGTTGATTGAAGCTGAATATAACAAGCCATGCTCTTCAACATACTATTCAACAACATAACAAAACCATTTACTCTCCAGAAATGATTTGAGAGGCACAAAGTTTGGTCTTTTCTAAGCCCTGGATGGCCGCTATCACGTGTCCACAAAGCCTCAATCCCATTTATTGTCAGTGGAGCAAATCCAGGGCCTGATTCTTGATGACATCATCGAGAGAGTATTGACTCTCATGTGGCAATCTTTGAGAGCAGCTGCTTCATGTCCACATATCAACATTGAACTAAATAAGAACCCGTGAATAAGCAAGCTCTGTTTTTGGTGGATTTTTTTTTTTTTCCCTTTCAAGTCCTTTTAATGCCAGGAAAGTCTTAACTTTCCTTTTAGGACTCAATCCTCTTGTGAGGGAGTTTAAAAAAAAATACTTCACATCCCATTTACATTTTATTTCCCCATAAGAGCCATTGATCTCTTGTGGAGTGACTGCAAAGCTTCTTATGGTGAATTTGCTTTCACTCATTGCTTAACACATTCACAATTGGTGAATTACTTCCTGTGGTAGTAAAGATGTTTATTAGTTTTAGCTAACATTGTCAGTATTCCTGGGCTTCTACCACCTGTATAGTTATACATATGTAAAATTATGTTTTCACCAACCTCTCTTACCAATACATTGTTAAGATAGAACATGTACATACTTCTTAATGACTCAGCATAAATTATTGGTTTGACATGCCAGGCTTAAAAAAAAAAAAAAAAAAAAAAAAAAAGTCATGCTAATAAGTTATTTTGGCTTTTTTCCCAGTGTCACAGCTAGATTTTAATTTTAGAAATGTATCTAATACATTGATAGATCTGCACCTCCATATCATCAGGTCAATCACAACCGATACACACTTCTCACTCCTGGACATGTAGGACTTCAGACATACTCTCCCAATAGTCACACACTTTCTTCAAATTATACTGCTTGATCACAAATTCTATCTGTGCTCTCAGGATATTAATATCTTGTTTTTGTTGTTGTTGTTGTTGTTGTTGTTTTTGTTCATAAAATCATCTGCATTTGTTCCTGACAAAAAAATCTATTTTTATAGTTAATATATGGGTTTCTTTCTCTCTGTCTGTCCGTCTTTTCTGTTTTGTATGAGAATGAGTTTAAAGACTGGCAATCATAAGACTTGCTTTACCCATGTGGTTTTGCTCAACCTTCAGCAACAGCACCAGTTGGCAGAGTGTATTTTTTTTATCTGGATATCCCACAGAAGACAGGGAAGCCAGCAACCGGATTGGCAAGGAAATAATTTGGAAAGGTGTTTTGAATAACAAATAGGAGCTAACCAATGATTGTATATTTTTTTAATGTACATTTCACATAGACAAAAAAAAAAAAAAAAAAAAAAAAAACAGAAACAATGTGAAAGGATGCAGTGCTTATTTTCGACTATTACAGACAGCTTTCATGGTAAAAAATGGGGGGAAAGAAGTTATTTGTGAAGTTCAAGCACATTCTGTAAGACAACAGTGAGAGGAGGAAAGCAGACACAAACACAGCCGAAATAAGTTATCTCAAGTTTATTTGCAATGGATCTAGCAGGCATAACACTGCAAACTGTGATTATATACAGCAGCACTTCATTGATTATACCACTCATTCCATGCATCGTCACTGTCAGATGAAAACCTTGTATCTCCAAAATGTCCCACTTTACAGATCCAAGAAAAACAGGCTTGTTTTTAGCTTTGCCACCGTGCATTTTTCAGTTTGTCCTATGATTTTCGAAAGTGTTTCATGAGCACTGAGGGTCGAAGATTGTTCCCACCCACGGAGGAAAATGGAATTCTTCATTTTAAGTTAGAACAGGAAAAATCACCAACATTGGAGATACATTGTTTTCCTATATAACAACAGCAATATGATACAAGATAAATGTAATGATAAACAGAAATCACTGATCATTATGTATGGCTGCCATTACTCCCAGAAAGTGTTTGCAATTGAAATTCAGGCAGAGATAAAATCCAGCATTAAGTAACTGTGAGGGAAAGCTGAAGTAAATCTCTCCTACATCAGTTTGTGTCAGTTTTACTTGTCCCACAGTGCTACTGCATTACACCTCCAGCTACAGTAATTCAATACATAGTGTGCTGCCTTTGGAGCCACATGTGTGCCCCTCCTGGCTGAGCACTGAAACCTGACGGAGCTTTCTCTCCTGTGTCTCCCTATCAATGTTTTCACTGTCTGAATGCATAAAAAAATACATAAGGTGGGTGGACTGCCCACTCATCCTCTCTGAAAAGAAAAGGGAGGGCAGGTTTACACCTCAAAAGTGTCCAGCACAACCGCAGTTTTGTCCTGCTGGTCACTGTGCAGCTCCACTGGGACAGATGGAGTTTAAGTGCCTCACCCAAGGGCACTTCGACAGCGGTTGCCGAGCACTTATCCTACAATTCCGCTGCCCAGATTTTCCCAGCGAGTCCACAGATTTAAACCGACGACCTTCTGGCCACTGTGACCACACAACTGCTGCCTGAAGTGATCATCACACACTCTATCTATTTGCAGGCTCCAGCAGCCGAAACAACACATCATTTATCATTACTACCTCTCATTTCTCTCTATTCTGCAGTTTTGAACACTTTAACCTAACTGCCGTGATTCAAACAAACCAACATGTACAAATACATTAAGAGCATGTTGGCAGTCAGCCGAAAGAGTGATCATTGAGACAAATTGATCCCTATCTGTTTAAATTGGCACTGTAATCTATCATTGACAAATTGAACAGAGTGAGCTATCTGGGATCTATTGCCTTTTTAGATAGCGGCCCTTGGGGCAAGCAGACAGAGGGGGGAGAAAGTGATCTACACTAGTGAATGAACTCCTTATAAGGGGTCTAGACTGAAACGTATGTCTGTTTACACACATGCCTTCAGAGAAAAAAGGTGCACGGTTACACACCTTTTTCTCTGTGTACGTACATGTACATGTGCATGCATACATATGAGCAAGTGGCTGACACACACACACACACACTTACACACACACACACACACGCACACGTATGCATGCATACACACACACCACATCAGACATAATATCATCAAGCCAAGGAGCTGCATTTTTGAGTAATTATAGATCAGATACAAGCAAAATAATACTGGAACAGTTTTGAGGAAAATGTCCATACTTTTTTTTCGGCCAGTTAATGCAGCAGCCGCACACTGCCCCTGATTAAGAATAAACTTTTCAAACACAAAGAGGGAGAATAAATCCAATCAAAAGCGTCTTTTATGTTATCTACACTGTGCAATATGCTTAGATAGGCAAGTATGGCATTTTCCAAATGTATTAATTCTTTTTAAAATTACTATTTATTCTGAAACAATGTATCTTGCAACCATACAATTAGCAAATCTTTATGTTACTCCCATCAATATTGCAACTTTCAAAAGAATATGTTTCCTTGAATATATTTTAAAATAAATATTTTGTTCATGATACACTATTTCTCCACCTTGCTGTGCGAGTCTCAAGTAACTTCTGGAGTCCTGCATTTTGTTTTGTGAGCAAATATTTATTTTCTGGATGGACCTAAATTTGCAGCCTAAGGTCTGACTAATTGCTCCAGCTTTTTCATCTTTGCACATTAGCAACATCTCAGCAGCAGAATGAAGCATTGCTACACACAGGCAAACGATTAAACTTTTTCACATTTTAAAGTTCTAGAACTTTGATTAATACTGCACGCGGGAAAAAAGCGCCTGCCATGCCATGATAATAGGGCACATCCAGCCATCAGTCAACTAATCTTCACCAGGCAGGAAAATAACAACTTGTAGGTGTTACAGAAAGTTTTGAACTGCTACAAATATTAACCCTATGCCGTGAATATATTTTATAGGATGCATCACAAATTGCTGATCCTGTTTCCCTCACACAAACAAATCATCTCTTTGGGCTACTCTGGAAATGAACGCTCCCATGCATCTCTGATCTCATATTTAACGTTCATCTGAACTCCAACTGGGCTTCAACGGAGCAGATTAACAAACCTGACCAACTTCTCTCCTCGTGGTGTTTTTTAAGAGGGACAGTTTAGTTTCTGTCCTGATTCCAGAGTCATCTAATTCAATCTGACTCTTCAAGTTGATTAGCCTGGTTAACCTTTGCTCCTAGTCGGGTCTGGAGGGGTTAATCAGGCCGGGAACTACGAGACCTCCGGGTCAGTATCCCTCTCTCTCCGACCTGAAGGACTTGGTGAAGGCACAGATAAGATTAAAGTGAACTTTTATCCGACTTTTGACTTTTCTCACCAGTGTATGGCGGTCAACCTGCCGTCAATTTCAACAACTGGGGGGCAACCCCTTTTCTCCAAATTTCCACCCGAAGGCATATTTAAAAAGCCAGATTTAAATGTGAAACAAGAAAGAAAAAGGGGGGAGGGGGGCACAAAAATTCGGGTTAACCCCGCTGTGTGGTTTATTTTGAAACCTGATATAATCTCTTGACTTTGCCCTATTTGTCCCATACGGCGCATAGTGGCGTAGACGCACGAAATGAGGAAGATTTATCAATTGCACTACACGTGTTGGCTTAACCTGTTACACGAGTGAAAGCTTTTTTCTTTGCACGACCGTAAATCTCAACTATTATCCGTGCTACTCACTATCTATCGATCAATTTAACTGCACTTATCCCAATCAGCACATCTCCAGTGCAGTGTCCCAGAGCGTGTGCTTTGTTTTACTAACAATAATAAAGTGATTTAGTCCTTTCTCTCTGCCGGAGCATGGGAAATCGTTAAAGATCCAGCTATTTGTGTGTGATCAGTAAATATTTAGTGCAGGCGACATCCTCTGTCTCGTCTTAATCGATACCGGTCCCGTTGGGCAGCGCTATTGTTGTGTGCAGGCTTGCTGAGCATGGTGCTTTTATCCTTACCTTGAGGGAGGAAGAACTAGACTAATCACTTATAGGAGAGGGGAAACTTTTAAACCCTTGGAAGAAGAGGGGGGGAAAGTAGCAAAAGAGTTTTCTGGCAAATCAGTTATGTGCGAATATTAAAATGCCCCGGCTACGAGTAGAAAAGGGGCTCACAATTTTAACCCAATGTAGGCTCACACGGGGTTAATTAAGGCTATATCCTCATTTCAAAGGCCTTCCCTCTCCCTCGCTCTTTATTTTTATTATGTATACATAACTATATTTGCAAGTAGTGCAAATACAATAAAGATAAGATATTTTATAGGGTATATGTGTTTTTAAACACTATTTTGATTTGTTTATGGTAATTATTTTAACAGGAGTAAATAACAGGAATAACTAAAATGTAATAATAATAATAATAATAATAATAACAATAACAATAAGAAGAATAACAACAAAACAACAACAGTAATAGTAATAATAAATGGAAATTGCCACCATGGTATTTTGTGTGTTTAGATTAGTTAAATGTAATTAAATATTATTTTTACAATAAACTATTGCATTAAGCCATGCTAATTCTAATTAAACTGCTTTGCATTTTTAATCTAGTATCTTTACGTCTTTACTTTGAGCCTGTGTATAATTCCTAATATACAGGGAGCCATAATGCATGCTCACCATAGTTAAAGACAGGTGTCTATTCTGGCTTCACCCCCTCCCTCTCTCCTCAATAGCCCACACAAAGCAGCGGCGTAGAGCCGCATTTTGTCCATATTACTGTAGGAGAGAAAAGGCGCACGGGATATCTCTTGCTGTAAAGCTTACCTATCGTTTCCAAAGGCAGTCAAATGGTATTCTGCTCGGACGACACATCAACTTATATTTCCAATTTCTCGCTCAGCACATGACTTGATTCAGTTGTTTGTTTTGGCTCTCCAAAGTTTTTGCATTATCAGACACTGCATTTTCCAATAAACAGCTTTTTTGTGTTTCATTCCGCCTGTTGGAGAGGAAGCTTTGCCAGTTCAGTCTGAGCACTGTATCGAAAAAGAGAAGACTAATTATATTCTGAATAAGAGAGAAGATGCATCACGCTGCGGACGAATCAGCAACATATGCATTTGGTAGGTTTGTTAAGAATGCAACCTCCTGGGCTACGTCTTTAGCTGTGTCTCACTATCACTCTCAAATAACTTAATGAATGAGTATTTGCAAACTAGCTCAGCATATTGTGCTCGTCATAGAAATTAACTCTTGGATAATAATCGAAAATGACTGACAGAGACGCCCTTATTCCAAGCGCAGTGCTGAAATATCGTAGGGATACGCTTCTAGATGTCTGCAGTATTACCCATGCTTTTATTATAATAGATAACTTTAACTTGTCCGCTCAATTGGACAATATCTAATTTAGAAGTGGACGCATCCGTTCGCAAAATAAACCACTGCTGCTCTATTGATTTATCCTAATTAAAGCGTGCAAAATGTATACTTACCAATTGAAGCAAAGCTGAATCCTTGAAAAGTCAATACCTTGCGGAGTATTTTATTTACAGACTCTCCATTTTCAAGGGATCTGTAAATAAGACCGACAAAATAGTCATGCAGACAAAATATAATCGGCTAATTTGTTTTAGAATAAGAACATAATTGCTTCAAATACCACCGCTGGGACTTGTATGAAGTGACAAAATGTAAATCCAACTTTGGCAACACTCAAAGCTATGCCGTCCAAGTCATATAAAACAGAATTTAAACAAACAGTCATCAGTTTAAAATGGTGCTCGTTAGTTTGGTCGGTGCGAGAGACGAGAGACTGAAGCAGTTTCCGCGTCGGATGGCTCCTCTAAATTGAATCTTATTTGAAGCAAAGAATTCATACGCTAGGGGGCACCCATATACTGTAATACATCCTGGGACAATGCATGCTGCTGCTCTCTCCATAGCATAAAGCTCAGGCTATAGCTTGTTCTGCTGAGATCTGTAAAGTTTTACCTGGAGTTTGACAGCTCCTGGAGATGGTGAGAGCACCAGCCTGCCCTTTAAATGCACGCCTTGAAACTTATTAACCACTTATTCAACTCTGCAGTCACCTCACCACCTCTCACCTGTATTTACTAATATCAGACAAGTATTGCAGCCCTACATTTTGACAGGGACTCCAAAAATATGTAATATGACATAAATATGTGATATACCCTTACATACGCCTAATCATAGTGGTTACACAGCTTGATAAGGAGGAATGCTTCCTTTTCGGCTACCCTTAAGGCCAAGGCCATGGCCTCTGACCTCAATTGAAATGTTCAAATGTCTTCTTTAGATAAAGCTATTGGTATACTGGCGCTCTGACCAAACAGACTAAGCTCTGACTTTTGGGACTAAACTCAAATTTGCTCTTTCTGACCTACTGGGTAAGTTACATTTGTGCCCATGGGGCTTAAGAGGCACCCTGGTGATGTTAGTAGTCTAACACAGTATTTTATAACAGAGAGGGAACTGCGAGGCATGGATCCTGGTGAGATTAGAAACATTTTATTTCATGTTTATGTCAGAAATAGTGGCAAAAGGTAGAATCTGTAGTCTACTAGGACTAAAACATCAGCCTGGGCTTGTTCACCTGGTGTGTGAAGCTAGTCAGTGTGTGGGTATGAAAATACAGATACAGTTTTCATGTGGCTCTTTTATTTCCATATAGGCTAAAGAAGCTTGGTTGGCATATTCACCATACATGCATAGAGTCTCCATTTTTCATTTATTTATTTATTTATTTATTTCAATTTTATCATTTTCTTGGATAGCCTATTTTATCCAGAAGTTTATCCATACATACAAATAGACCTAAAGGAGCAGGATAAGGGCAGAATGGAGAGATAGTTTTATGTGTGAACACACATCATGTCAACAAGATGTAATTGTGGGCTATCCCATGGACAATCAATTTGACCATTAGATAGGCCAGATATTTCAGTTTGTCAAAGCTGCCTGCATAGTGGATATAATGTGACGTGATGTGAAGCCAAAAAAACTGAATCGAGATTTTTTTTTTTTTTTTTTTTTTTTTTTAAATCCAAGGCTTTACCAAGCGTGCATGTGAGTGTATAGTCTGGGATATTTGAGTGAATAGAATGATTCCCCTCTCCGAAAAATCGTCTCTTTTTAGGACCAAGCGGCCCTCTCGACCTCCATCCTGGCTCTGGCAAGGTACCAAGTAGCACAAGTGCCGACTAGCCAATGGGGTTCAGGGGGAGGTCCCTGAGCTCTGACCAGTCAAACACACTCTCCTTCCTTATATGGCAGCTGATCTCCATGGTAACGTGTGCTAAGTTGCAGCAGTCGTGTCAAAGTTCACTATATAGAGAGCTCAGTGAGCTGATCAGAGAGAAAGCATTCTGCCAGCCCGGCTCCTACCAATCGCAAATCACTTCCTAACCTCCGCCTTTTTAACATATTTGATCACTTTGATTCTCTATTCTTTTTTCCTATTATTTTTTCGTGCACGGAGGAGGTTTGTGGGTTGTGATCTTTATAATTTTTTTGTTTGTTTTAGTGCTTTCGCTTTTTTGGAGAGTTGTCTTCATATTCCAGGCTCTCAAAACATTGGCTTCAACTGCGCGCTTGCTGGCGCTACCTCACAAGAAGAAAAGGAACAAGACGCATTTTTTTTTACCCAGTTGGTGATTTTCTTCAAGACTTGTACTGGAACTTGATAGTAGCTGCTAGTGTGCTCACCAATTGTTTTTATGCTGCTGCACGCACCGTCTACCAACCTGCTACATCATTCACTGAACAGTCCACGCTACCTCGGTTGATTATTTTAATATTTACTCTACCTTTCCCATTGATGGGTGTACTGGATG
Organism: Myripristis murdjan; assembly: GCF_902150065.1. NCBI lineage: Eukaryota > Metazoa > Chordata > Actinopteri > Holocentriformes > Holocentridae > Myripristis > Myripristis murdjan. The sequence goes on from NC_043985.1 coordinate 20,567,068, forward strand.
GCTGACTGTAAGCGCCCCTGGACTTGGCCTTTAAGCGCAAGGCAGCGACTCAGCTCGCCATCGCATCAGTTTTGAAAACGTGCTTCGCAACGTCTCCAACAGCAATAAATCGACAGTTTTTCGGGAGATCCAGTGTGGATTCAACGTAGGGTAGATTTGACATTTTGTGTGTCCGGCTGTTAATCACAGTTTACCGCGTTTCCTTGAGACATTATTCACCGCGACACCAAAACGGCAGACAAAAAGTTTCTTTACGTTGACTGATAGATATGGCAATGGTAGTGTGGAGAGGCTCCCAGGACGATGTGGCTGACACCCAAGGCACCCTTTCCTCGCAAACCCAAGGAGGACTATCTCTTCCCACCCCTCAACCAGGCCAGTTGAATTTGACAGCCTCTCAGGTCGCCCCTCCGACCCCTCAGACTCCCGTCCAAGGACCCCCGAACAACACACAGTCTACGCCGACGAACCAGACGACGCAGCAGTCGGAGAAACAGCCACAGCACATTGAATGTGTGGTTTGTGGGGATAAATCCAGTGGCAAGCATTATGGCCAGTTTACTTGCGAGGGGTGCAAAAGCTTCTTCAAACGGAGCGTACGACGGAACCTCACTTACACATGCCGTGCCAACAGGAATTGTCCAATTGACCAACACCACCGCAATCAGTGTCAGTACTGCCGCCTCAAAAAATGCCTTAAAGTTGGCATGAGACGGGAAGGTATTGGGATTTTGTTTTCTTATTGATGTGTCTGTTTGTGCGTTACAGGCTATCCAACGTGAAAACATGTTATGTCGCCCCCATAGCCTGCACTCTCTCTCCCGACTATTCCCTCCAAGGCTGTGCGGCTGGAGCTCGCAATGGAGCCGCTTTACTGCTGTGGTCGAGACGGGGCTCACACCGGATCTTCCTTTTAGCGTTACATTATAGTATTCAGCCCAGGCGCATTAAAGCGCTGTTTTTCGCCTATAAGAACCGACCCCTGGCCACGCCACGGCAATCGCATAATATTTTTGATAAAGCAGGGACGTAGATATGCATCTGTATAGAATAGATGATAGTGTACTGCGCTATTATGGCGAGTGTCGAATTAAGAGATAGCGTGTTCGGGCTACATCTGCACATTTAGCCTGTCTGTCTCAGCCCGGCTCCAAAACTGGACATTTGTTTGAATTATGCATGCACAGCCTCTACATAACCTTCAGCATTTCTTTGAATATTAGTCGAAAATAGGCCTGCTTGCAGGGTAAAACGAGATGAATTGCTAAGTAGGTTAAGGGTTAAACATGCAAGGTCTGCCTTGCCCTCTTTGTGTTCCTTCACAGCCAGCTCATGTTGCTGTTATAACATCATTTTAAAGCTACACATATGCAAGGCGTGCGTAAAATGTTTTTAAAAACGCACCTTTGGTATTTCAGAGCACTGTTTGTTACATCAGGTCCCCATTCTCGTCATTACAACCTGTGTTCCTCTCTTCATGTGCTGTAATGCAATATTTGTGTTTTGATGCTGTACATAATGTAACCTGTATATGATATTTATTTTCTTAAAATGTAAGCATGTGATTAAGCGGGCAGCTGTCTGCACTTTTAAACTGAACAATAGCCTGTTTGTCAGCAGCATGCATGGTGAGGATAAATGTGTCTTGATTTGAAGAATTCAGGCATCAATATCTGTAGTTTCTCTTTTTACTGCAGCCGTGCAGAGGGGACGGATGCCACCCACACAGCCACACCACGGTCAGTTCGCCTTGACAAATGGAGACCCACTGCACTGCCATTCCTACTTATCCGGATATATCTCTCTTCTGTTGAGAGCGGAGCCCTACCCGACGTCCCGGTATGGCAGTCAATGCATGCAGCCCAACAACATAATGGGCATCGAGAACATTTGTGAACTAGCAGCCAGGATGCTCTTCAGTGCCGTGGAGTGGGCCAGGAATATTCCCTTCTTTCCAGACCTTCAGATCACCGACCAGGTGGCTCTGCTGAGGTTGACGTGGAGTGAGTTATTTGTGCTCAACGCCGCGCAGTGCTCCATGCCCCTACATGTGGCTCCTCTCCTGGCGGCGGCTGGCCTTCACGCCTCCCCCATGTCTGCGGACAGAGTGGTGGCCTTTATGGACCACATTAGGATCTTCCAAGAACAAGTGGAAAAGCTCAAAGCTTTGCACGTTGACTCTGCTGAATATAGCTGCTTAAAGGCAATTGTGCTCTTCACCTCAGGTAAGACAATAGACTGGCACACTCCAAGTTCAGCCTGTGTTAATTTAGGCTACCTAACATAGACGTTGGCATCACAACTAGGACCTTAATATATTTGCACTGGCAAGACTTTTCAGCCTGTCCTGGAACATCCTACCTAAATGTTCACCCACGCTTACTTCCTCAAGCCACAGCCAAGGGTTAGCAGATACGCCTTGGGCTAGTAAATTATGAAACAATTTGATTAATCTACTGACTGATCAGATGCATAAACAATGCTTAACTGGAAAATGTGTCATGGCCACACAATATATATATTTTTTGTAATTGAAATGAGGACAAAACAGGAGGAAAGTGCTGTCTGCCTCGAAGACTAGAAAATAAACTCGAGTTATTACAGGCCTGATAACTTCAGACATATTGCCTGAAGCATAGAAAAAAAAAAAGAAATGTAGCTGTTGGAATGGCACAGAGTATCCAATGCTTTCGCAGATTAATTGTTACACTTTGATATTTTTTTAGCCATTTATCAGTGTGTGTATACCCCACGTCTTGTTTGTAGGGAATGACAGATATAAATGATGTCAGGCTCCGAGGGGGAGGGGAATAGAAAAAGAAAGACAAGCCTAATGTCCCATTTGCACACAGTAAAAGCACAGCGCAGGTTTCAACGCTCCCTTGTCATTTAAGGGACAGGAATGTCCGAGAAACGTGAGCTATAACAACATGTATAACCCATGTATATGTTGCAAATATATCAGTGGGCGTCTTCCTCTGATACTGAGCAGTGACTTGGGGGTAGGTTCTAATTTTTATTTGCAAAAATCTTCTCTGTGCCTCCTCGCTGTGCAGGATTCAAGGCATTTCTGGACTTGCTCCAGAACTAGGTCATGACCCCAAACTTCCTAGCTATTTTGTTACATTAGCTACAGCATAAAGGGGAGAATAAAAAATGCGTGTGGAAGAGATTTATGAGGGTTCACTGTGAAGAGTATGCATTTCTTTAACATGATATCATACCTGTAAGCCATCAACTTCTGTATTTCATTTAGGTCTGTCAACCCACTATTGTTCTCGTGGTGTCTTGTTATTCTAAAAAATAATATTCCAGGTCAGTGCTTTTTATCATTAGGCCTTTATTGGGCCATGATGGCTTAATTTCCCCTTCTATACCTGAGTCCCCGAGGCTTTAACCTGAGCTATCTGTTGTAGCTGGAGTGACACGCCTTTGCTACTTTGGTGGTTTGGTTGTAATGTATAAACTTTATAAACTACACCAATGTGTTTACAAGCGTTTTTGGCACCTAATCAGCTGCCGCCCACATACAGCAGCACAGATAGTGATTATGCGTCTCTGATGGTATAGTATGACGGTAACTCCGTAGGCTATGGGCTCTTTTTCAAGCTAAATCTCAGCTCACTAAAGGTCAGTAGGTCTCTCCCTCCCTCCTCCTCTCCCTCCCTCCCCCCCTCTCTGTCTCGCTCTCTCTCTCCCTCTGACTGCAAGACAGGCCCGTCTGAAATACAGTCTTAAGCTCTGAATATGGTTAATTATTTAGTTCCCTTTGAAGAGGCTGCACCGAGAGAAATAAACGCGTTATAATAGCAGTTCCACGAGAAGCACCAAAGTGAGAAATGGCAGCCATACTGGCCTCAGCTTTCACGTGTTTCTCGCAAATAGCAAATTCAGATTTTTTTTTTTTTAATAAATTTGGAAAACAGTAGTTTGAATACCATATTTTTGTCTGTTGTGTGTGACTATTGGCTTAATTTAAGCGCATTATTATTATTATTATTATTATTATTATTATTGTTAGTTGTAGTATTAGTAGTAGTAGTATTACTACTATTATCAATATAATAATAATTATTATTATTATTATTATTATAGTCACCATAAGTCATCATTATTATTAGCCTTCACCTTTAATAAGAATGCAATCAAGCACATACACTGAAATTTCCACTAAGTTGTACATGAGCACGCCTCATGGCGAAAAAAAAAGACAGGAAAAAAAAATAAAAACAGCATTTACACATTTGGGACCATTTTCATAAATAATAGTCCTTTTAAACTATGAAAGCTAATCCATTTTCGCCAGTGTCCTATCAGTCCAGCAATTAAGAAGGAGGAAAAAAAAAAAAAAAAACTCTTAGTGAGACAGACACTTTAGACTACATTTTATTAATGTCTATTTGCTTTCCCCCCCTCTTAGATGCTTGTGGCCTCTCAGATGTGGCCCATGTGGAAAGTTTGCAGGAGAAGTCCCAGTGCGCCCTGGAGGAATATGTCCGGAGCCAGTATCCCAACCAGCCAACACGGTTTGGGAAGTTGTTACTCCGCTTGCCTTCCCTCCGCACAGTCTCTTCCTCGGTCATAGAACAATTATTTTTCGTCCGATTGGTAGGTAAAACCCCAATTGAAACTCTCATCAGGGATATGTTGCTTTCGGGGAGCAGTTTTAACTGGCCTTACATGTCAATTCAGTAAACCAAGAAGGAGACGAACAAACAAAAGGTGGGGATGGGGGGCTGCGAGACTACAATGGTTATAGCTGCTTTTGTAGAAGGAATAAAAAACCAACCGGCTGTTACACGGGGCTGGCTTTCATGAAGAAAGACATTGACGTAAATGACTGTGAATTCCCCCCTCTCCCAAAAATTGAGACATCCAGTGAACTTTCAAAATGGCAGATACAAGCTCCCAGTGTTCATGCAGAACAACCTGCTTCGATTCATTTTTTTTTAAAGAAAGAAGAAAATGAAAAAAAAAAAAAAATAAGGAAAAGGGATTTTGATGATCCTTATAAGGAAAATTTAAGTATTAAGTGCATTTAAAAACGATAATTTGGGTAAAAAGATTAAAAAAAAAAACTCATGGAGAAAGGAAAAACGTGAGTTTTCTTTTCTCAAATGACTTGTCCTGTGTCCATGTATAGCTGTGTTTTGTACTTTACTTTGTTCCTCCTTTCTGGTTCCAAACCGGCCTATGTGATTTCTGTAGTACAGGTGGTGTTATTTTCTAAGACAATGATTTATTTTGAAGCGGTGAAATAATGTAAAAATGTTCTAAAAAGAATTAAAACCACAGCAATAGGAAAATAGGCTTATAAACTAGGCTTAATGCTGCAAGCGCACTTATATTCTTAGGATGACCAATACCATCTGGGAAAAGGGTTTTTTTGGAGTTCATGTTCAACTTTATGACCCAGCGGAAACATTTGCTCTTTATTATTAATATGAAGTCACGGGATCCACTTGTTTTCCACTACTGTTTTAGACTAAAGCTACATCAGCTCTTTGAAATTAAGGATTTGTTAAGTCTGACGGTCGCAGACACGAACAGTTTACACGATTTAACTTATTTGGCGTAGTCTTCCTATGCACCAGCCAGCGCTGACAATTTGGCATCAGTTCCCCAATTGGATAGACCTTAAAAATCGACGATGGTAAAGAAAAGAAAAAAAAAAATCACATTCGTTACCAAGACCTACTGTTATGGTTTGCTTATTTGAGACAGGGTGCCCTACATGCTTTATAATATAGGCTACCTATCGGGGCGTCTGCAGTGGTTCATACTGCACTGAAAACAAAACTAGCCATAAAAGTAACCTGTTTAAAAGGGGGAAAAATTTGGAGAGGTCAAGGGTCATAAAAGTTTGAAGCCTAGCCAGAGTAGTGTTAATAGCAGTATTATTAAAGCGTCCCTGAAATGTCACCCTTTATTCACTTCAAGCATTAAGTGCCTGACAAGCATGATGTGATTTCTTATCAAAACGTTGTTAAAGTAGGCCTATAACATTTTGGGGAACACATTTAGATTTGAAACTTCAGTCGTATGCTCGTGTATTTCACTTGAAAACATTGATTAGAGGCAGTATTCTTGTAAATATAGGTCAATTCATTTCAACAAGTTTTTTCCTTTATACAAAGTATATGTGATTAAGAAAAATCTGTGGTTGCCATTTTTTTCTCGGTAATACAGCGTCTTCAAATTGAGTGGCAGACTTAGCTAGTAGCACTGAAAGTTGTTTTTAATGTATATACATATTACTACAAATGTTTTCTTTTTCATGTATATTTAGACTGTGAATGCATGGCCACAGGTCGCTAACCTATTTTACCTTTGATATATATAAATGTAAATGTTTTTTTTTTTTTTTTTCCTTTTTTTTGGTTTTGTTTATTATTATTATTATTTTTTGACTGTATAGATATAATCTGTGCATTCAGTACACTAGCCCTTGTATTTAAAAAAAAGAAAAAGAAAAAAACAGAAAAGAAACGACGTTCATTATTAGGCTAAAGACTTAAACAGGGTGAGCTGTTTTGGAAAGGAGTTGCTATTTTAACTTAGTGTTATGCTCCTTTGGTCTATGACAGGTGCCGTGGTGTGTGTGTGTGTGTGTGTGTGTGTGTGACTGCGTGCGTGCGTCTCAGTGCGCGTGCGTGCGTGTATACGTGTGCATGCGTGCGTACGTGTGTGTGTGTGTTTGCGTGTGTGTGTTTGTGTGTGTGTGTGTGTGTGTGTTTGGAAGCTAGCAATTTTGTCCTTGTTTTGAGGCTTTTCTTCAACACACACAAAACACCATGTTGTGGTTGAATTAAAAGGGATCACATTGTGTAGCTGATTGAACACTGATCTTTGGCTGTTCGTAGCCACATATGGACCAGAGAATGATACATGATTGTAATTATGAACAGTTTAAACTGACCCACGTTTTTATATAAATATATAAAATATATGACTGCAGGGTATTGATAACGTATAGATACTTTTTTTATGATTATTATTATTATTATCATTATTATTATTATTATTATTATTAATTGCAAGTGATATATGTGAGTGTGTGTGAAAGTTTATAGTTGAACACAATTCTTGTTTGTTTGTGTTAGCTTATTGTAAACAAGCATTCTGCTGTAAATTTGTTCTTGGTATTAAATTATAATTTATGAATTTGAAAACAAAAGCTTTTCATGTTTTATTACTTCCCAAACGGCTGTGCGTCAGTGTGTACATGTCTGTGTGTGTGTGTGTGTGTGTGTGTGTGTGTGTGTGTGTGTGTGTGTGCGTGTGTGTGTGTGTGTGTGTGTGTGTGTGTGTGTGTGTGTATTTTCGTGTGCGTGCGTGCGGTGTGTGGTCGGATGAGGGGGGAAGACTGGACTCAATTTGCTGTGACAGGATGTTGCCCTTTTGCCCTATGAAACTGATTAATGAATTACAAAATAATTAATCAATCACACAACAGGCTCACTGAAAGCCGTCACTTTTTTTCCTTTGCTCTATGGTGATTTTCTTTCTTTCTTTCTTTCTTTCTTTCTTTCTTTCTTTCTTAAAACAACGCTAATCTGTAATTTAGGTTACTTGATATATGAAAAAAAATAGATATTGGACTGAACGGTGATGTCTGGTGAAAATTCAAAATGTCTGTAAAAGGGGGATCAGGTGTGCTTTCTCCAGCTTTCAGCTTGCTCAAAAAACCTGTATCTTACATTTCAATCAATATGGCGTCTTGCAGCCCAACGGGGCCATTTCATAGTAGAAGACCCCCCCTCAAATGGGATAAGAAAATAGTTTGGATAAACCAAAATGAAACCAGTTTACCATCTTTTTATTGGCAGAATAAAGTTTCCCCACGTTCACAGGTTGACAAATAGTCAGTCCGTATAGCAGGGCACACATCATATTAAATAATATCAAACTGATGTAATTTATATGAAACTAAATCTGATGAGGGTAAAACGTTTAAAATTAATTTGAATGCTTGTTTTTTTTATTTCTGAAAATACAATTAATTTTTTTCTTTGTTTTGGTGATTGCTTACTTTATGATGGTCAGACTGGACGTCATGTACGCACTTTTTTTTTTTTTTTTTTTTTTTTAATTTCCATCACTGATTTCGACCAAAAGGTTCATTAAAACTGTGCTCGGATGCTGGGAGTGACCCCACATATTGCATTTTATTATTTATTTATTTATTCTTCATCTATAAGCTTATGAATATCTGAGAAGTGGGTGTGCTGCTACTGATGGGTTTGCATGTGAGTAATGTCATTCATTTACGCGCGCCTTATTGTGATATAACTTCATTAGAGCGACAAACCCGTTGGCCTACCAGTAATTATTATTAGTGGCATTAGCTTAGTTGCGGGTTGAGGCCTGGAAATAGCATTAGCCTGTTTGTATAGAGGCTTAATCAGGATGGCTCTGCAAGCCAACTTTTACCACGGTTTCTGCTGCTTGCTGGTGGTGGTTGCTGGTAACATTGGTGTGTGTGTGTGTGTGTGTGTGTGTGTGTGTGTGGTTATGTTGATGATGAAAATGCTGATCATGGTGGTGGTCTTTTATCCTCGACCTCTTGGTGAAATAGGCTTACGTTATTTAGCCATATACAGTTGTGCTTTCATCGCTGGCCTATCATCAAACCGTGTCTGAGGTAACCTAATGAGGCCAATGAGCCCAGTTGATAATTAAAGGTGGACTCGCCCTCCAGTCCATGACCAGTGAGCCAGTAACATTGCATTTGGCCACGCCATAGAGCCACTGCAGCTTTTTCTGTTTTCTCTTTGCATCCATCACCTAAGAAAACACCTTGAAACAGTTCATCATCGCAATCATCATTCAACTCAAACACGGTGACTTTCTCTACTCAGGAATCACCAGCAGAGCTGCAGAATAGGTTTTGATGAGTCGGATCACTACATTTACCAGGTTGATTTTAGCTGACAGAGCGTGCTGCATGCTGGACTCCATAATTTGTACTTCTGCTCATTTATTAGCATTGCACAAAACTAATGAGGTGTAACTCGCCTCAACGTCACTTTTATTTATGCCTCTGTGAAGTGAGAACTTTCTGACACAGGGGCCATAGGCCTACTGCAGAAATCCTGCAGGCCGTGGTGGTGGATGCTACGGACAAAAGGCGCCCAGTTTTAGTCGCTACTGTCGGTTGACGTTTCTTTGCATTGAAGCTAAAAACTTATTTGGGGCTCACGGGCGATTAGAGGGCCTGTTTGTTTAATGTGATGAGGCTGTAGTTTGCTCTCTCTCTCTTTCTCTCTTTCTCTGTCTCTCTCTTTCTTTCTTCCTCTATCGCGCGCGCGCGCACACACACACACACACACACACACACACACACACACACACACACACACACACACACACACACACATGCACGCTCCCACGATTAGCCAGCAACATGCACTTATTTGCACCTAGGCAGTATCACCATGACAAATTAGCTCATACAGCATGCTCTTTTCTGCACATACAGGCTCAGGTACCGCAGGCTCATTTACAGCGTGGACTACATAAAGTCCCCCTGTAAGTCAAATACAAGAGAAGTAAACTTTAGGACACCTGTTCATTATCTTGGCTCAGTGGCTTTAATCATAAAGAACCATTTGTTCATTATTATTATTATTATTATTATTGTTATTATTATTATTATTATTATTATTATTATGACCGTGGGATGCCACTGTTTTTCTTTCATTCTTCTACCATGAGCTATATTGGCCTATAGTATACCTTCTAATTATTTACATTAAGTGTGTGTATTATTTTTTTCTCTCAATTCCCTTTTTTTAGCATCTTTTGTCA